>NC_051157.2:141932346-142054894 GCF_013339745.2 Dermacentor silvarum
CTCCCTCTGTGGTAGTTCAGGATTGCTGAATACTCGGGGTCAACTGGGTCAGGGTCATCTGCAGTCGGCGTGATGAGTGCTCGGTTATATGCAAATTCTCGAGCTGCTCTGTCGGCATACAGGTTACCCGTGATGGCAGCGTGACCCGGTATCCAAATGATGGTTATGATGGTGTTGTCGTCAGTGTCCTCCTTAGGTATTTGGGCTAGGACTTGTGCCGCAGGTCTTGCGATTCTTCCTGTAGGAAGTTGCGGCAGGCCTGCTGGGGGTCCGTGAGGATCGTCAGTGGTTTTTTTGCGTGTTGACCTTCGCGGATGGCTAACGCGATGGCCAGTTCTTCCGCTTCCGTGATCGTGCAGGGGCGGGTCGATGCACTGGAGGTGACGTGGCCTCGGCGGTCGCATACCACTGCCACTGCGCCCTTTTTATTCGTTCCGTACATAGCGGCGTCCGTAAAACGGGCCGTGGTATCGAACCTGAATGTTTTCTCTATATATTGGGCCCTTGCTTTCCTCCTTCCGGAGTGTAGGTTAGGGTCCATGTTGCGTGGTATTGGGGCAATGTGATACCTGTCCTGGACGTGACGAGGTATCGTGCAGGTTTCTTGGGTTCGTGTTGTGGCTTTGAAGCCCAAAGTTTGTAGGACCTGCCGGCCCGTGTGAGTCCGCGCAAGTCTCTGTTGTTGTGAGACGTGAAGGGCTTCTGTGAGTTCGCTGAGGGTGTTGTGTAACCCCAGCGCCAATAATTTCTCAGTCGATGTACTCATCGGCAGGCGGAGAGCGGTCTTGAAAGCCATCCTCAAGAGCGTGTCGGCCTGTTTCGTCTCGGATTGTGTGAGATGGTAGTAGGGCAGGCTGTATGTGATTCTGCTCACCACCAGGCTTTTGACCAGTCGGAGTGTGTCCCCTTCCTTCATGCCTCTATTCTTCGATGTTACACGGGATATCATGCGTGATATCGCCTTGACACTGGTTTTGAGGAGCGTAAGGGTGTGTGTAGCACGCTGGTTAGACTGCAGCCACATGCCCAACACCCTGAGCAATGACGTTTCTGGTATGAGGCTCCCGTTGAGGTGTACCTCGATTTTTCGTGTTGGGTCTGTGGGGACTGTGTGGTTACCCCGGCCTCGCCAGACTCGTATGAGTTCAGATTTCTCGGGCGAGCATTGTAGTCCCCGTTGGCTGACGTATTCTTGGATGAGAGTTGGTACGAATTGCGTGTCAACGTTCACAGCATCAAGCCATGCACAGAGTGGAAGGCAAATTTTCTCAACTCTTTTGGAGAGAACAAGGATTATTATGGGATAAAGCTATCGCATTCAAGTACAGGTCTGGTTCTGCGCTCAGCTATGTTTATGTGAAAAACAGGCTTGCCCGAAACGTCTGTGGTTGCGCTTATCATTCATGGTTTGAGTCCAGATCTTCAGAAGCAAATGCAAGTGAGAGGGCCCAAAACAGTTGAAGAACTTCAGGAGGGAATGCTAAACCTCTATCTACAAGAATCGGGACCAAAGCGGCAACCCATGATGCCTTGTGCAAGGTGCCCAACTGCTACACGAGCTGAAGAAAGACGCCTGCTTGCAAGCTGGAAGTCTACCGCTTCTCCTGTGTCCTTTCTGACTGATCAAGGAGGCTCAAGCCAACACGGAGTCAGACGCTGTGACAAAAAACCAAATAAAGAGGGCTTAGACCTCCGCCTGAAGACACCAAGAGAAGCTGTTTATTTGTCGCATGCAAGCCTCTTGTATATAAGTGTTTTTGTTGATGGAAAGTTAAGGAGCGCGTTAGTTGACAGCGGAGCAAGCATCACAATCATAAAAGCCAGTATTGTTGAGACTGAGAAAGTAAAACAGGGACGGCCTGTGGAAGTAGATGGATACGACGGAAGGCGATATATTCATGATAAATGGACATGTTTAACCATGTCCTGTCTCGGCAGCAGTGTTGCTACGCAGGCGCTAGTATTTGACGGAGTGCCCTATGAATTACTCCTATCACGTTTAGCCATCAGTGAACTTCGCCTTAACATTTACTGGACTGGAGAAATAACTACGGATGAAAAGCGCCACAATCTCAGCGTTTCTTCAACTTCTTCTTCAAGGAGCCTGCGGCACAGAACGTCATGTGAAGATGTTAAGAGGCTTGACCCGGAATGGCTATATGCTTGAAGAGATGTCCCAAGGCGACTACAAAGTTTCAAGTACTATTTAAGTTACGCGATGCTGCAGTGGTGAAGAAAAAGCCATATAATATGTCACGGCAAAAGACAATGTGGCTGAAGAACGAGCTTCAAAAGATGCTGGATGCACAGATAATTCGTCCATCCACGTCTACATTCGCGTCGCCCGTCACTATTGCACCTAAGGAAAATGGAAGCCTCCGACTCTGCACGGATTACAGGCAAATTATTAAGCAGACTGTCGTGTTTTTTTTTTTTTTGTCACTGATGTCGAAGGCGTGCGGGTGTTATGAGAGATGGGGTTGGAAGACGCATGGCAACACAGCAAGCAGATTTTTAATCACACTCAAACTCAAAACTCAAACTAAAGCTCAAGTACACACTGAACTAAAACACAATGAACAAATAAATGTTAACAAAAATACAACCTTATATGAACCAATAAACATGCCCCTAATTTCATCTACGTTAGTCCTGGGCGTTTCTCCCAGGAAAGTCTGGCCACTCTTCTTCAACGTCGTTGCTCTTGCCGACTGTCGGATAATCGTTGCTGCATTGGAGTCGGTCCGTCAACTGGATCATCTTCGAAGCCTGTTTAACCCGGTCGCTGTTGCTGACGTGGCAGAGAGGCTCGACCGGTTAGGCCTAGCGACGTGCTCGGCCGCCGCTTCCGTTCAGTTCCTTTCCCGAGTGCCGACGTGGCGTTCCGGGGATCATCGAACGCGCTGGTCTGCGGAAGAAGGGGGATCCTCTCTGGAGTACCCAGCCATGCCGTGTAGTGCTGCAGCTGGTCCAAGGAGCCTCGCTCGAACGTCTCCCATGTCGACGGCTGCACCTCGGACTGCCCGCGTTACGGACTCGGCCGAACCTCCAAGTCTCCCTTCGCCAGAGCGTAGCTGACGATGCGACCTTCTCAGCCCAAAGTCACGTCGATAATGACAGCGCAGCCTCGCTACTGCCTCGACCACACCTCGGTTCACGCGCCTCGCACGCTCGTGCCGTTTGGAACCTTCTTTTGTCGCGTCGCATGCTTCTTACTCATGACACAGACAGAGCTTTTTTCCTTTTCCTATGTCACGAATAGACTCTATAATAGATGAGATGGGTGGCTGCAGAGTGTTTTCGCGTATTGATTTATTTAAAGGATTTTGGCAAGTTCCATTTTCTGAAGAATACAAGAAATACTCTGCCTTCATAAGGCCTTTTCACATGTATGAGTATAATCGCCTCCCGTTTGGATGGAAGAACTCACCCGCTTGGTTCCAGAATATGATGAATGACGTCTTGCGATCGTTTCTTGGGAAGTTTGTAGCGTGTACGTCTACGATGTAATAATTTACTCTCGCAATGAGGAGGAGCACTCAGAGCATCCTGCTAGTGTACTTGAAGCACTGAGTAATGCGGAGCTCAAGATTAATGACAAGAAAAGGGAGTTTTCCAAGGAAAAGTTGTGTTTCTAGGTAGAGTATTTGATGGCCAAACCAAGACAACAAAGCAGGAATCAGTCGAACGCATCTCAAAAATGCAGAAACCCTACGACATACACTCTTTGCGCGCCAGGCATTCCTGCTCTGTGATCGTGCAGCTCCGTTCAGATGGCGAGAGGGTCTGGCTGGCATACGCCACAACCTGCTCTTTAGATGCGGGACCCCGTTGCAGGATCGCTGCTCCGATGCCTTGCGCACTTGCTTCAGTGTGGAGTATAGTGGGCGTTCTGTCATCATAATGGCGAAGCACCGGTCCTGAAGTGAGGTGTTTCTCAAGGGCTTCAAATGCCGACTCAAAGTCTTTTACTATGTGAAAGAGGCACCGGTGACGAGTAGCTTATGTAGAGGAGCTGATATTGCACCAACATTGCGTATAAAACGACGAAAGTAAGATGCCAAGCCGAGAAATCTGTGCATTGTTCTTTGATCTGATGGACAAAGCAATTGAAGCACAGCAGCAACCTTCTCAGTGTCTCGTTGGATGCCATCTTTTGAAACGACATGACCCAGGACATTGATGCTTCTGATGGCGAATGTGCACTTTTTAGTATTAATCTGGAGGCCAGCATTTGAAAGGCATTGCAGGACTTATTCTAATCTCTATAGGTGTTGGCTGAAGCCGGAAGAAAAACAATGATGTCATCCAGATAACAGAGCCAGGTCTTCCATTTTAGGCCACGAAGAACAGTGTCGACCATGCGCTCAAACGTGGCTGGAGCGTTGCAAAGGCCAAATGACATTACATTAAATTCATAAAGTGCGTCCGGCGTAGCGAAAGCGGTTTTCTATTTGTCAGCCTCGTTCATGGGAATCTGCCAATATCCTAATCGCAGATCAAAGCTGTAAAAATATTCCGCTCCTTGAAATGTGTCTAAGGCGTCGTCAATTCGAGGCATGCGATACACATCCTTGCGTGTAATCTTATTGAGTGCTCAATATACAACGCAAAAGCAAACGGAACCATCTTTTTCTTCACCAGTACGACAGGAGAAGCCTGGGAACTGGATGAACGTCGTATAATCTTTCGTGCTAGCATGTCACCAACTTGTTCCTCAGTGACTTTTCGTTCCGACTGCGAAACACGATATGGGCGACGGCGTATAATTGCTGAACCGTCTGTTTCAATGCGGTGTGCAGCCACGAAAATCTGGCCCAGTGCGGTGGCATAGCTATCAAAGCAGGATTCGTGCTTAGCAAAAGCGGCGAGTAACGCATCCGACTGGGCAGCGGTTAGATCAGAACCAATGAGGGCTCGGAGAGAAGACGAATCCAAACCTGACGCTGGTACTGGTGACGAAGAAGGGGAAAGTGCTGCGACAGAGATCAGTGGAGGGTCGGTGGAGGTTGTCATGGTCATCCCCTTGGGCAATAGCACAGGATCTGTGGTTGTGTTGCAGGCGTAGAGGAGAGCTCGGCCACATGCAAA
This sequence comes from Dermacentor silvarum, assembly GCF_013339745.2. NCBI lineage: Eukaryota > Metazoa > Arthropoda > Arachnida > Ixodida > Ixodidae > Dermacentor > Dermacentor silvarum. Next base: position 141,937,438 of record NC_051157.2, read on the forward strand.
CCGGACGAGACAAGGGGCGACTAGAATTCCTCGTGACGTGCAGCGTGAAGAAGGGGTAATTAGTGCGTCTTGATTGGTCACCTGGCTGGAAGTGACAGCTACAACGTGTTCGTGACCAGGGTGCAGGACGTAGTCTGCAGTGACAGCCAAGTTCAAGATGGACAGTGACGACTTCAAAATAGGTGCATCCGTGGTATCTGTAATGTGGACGACGTTCTGCCTACATGATATAACAGCGGAGGCAGAATGCAGGAAGTCCCAACCGAGAATAAGTTCATGGATGCATGCGGGTAGCACAATTATCTCAATGTGGTGACGAACGCCGTCGATCAAAACGCGAGCCGTACATTGTCCGTCGGGGCGAATGACTACGTTATTAGCGCCGCGCAAAACGGCTCCAAGATAAGTTTTTGACTTTACGGAGCCGTGAGCACAAATAACTACGCAGAACGGAAACAGCGGCACCGGTATTGACGAGAGCTTGCACAGGAACATCTTCGTCAGTTACGCTGACCAGTCGGCGATGTCAGTTTTGTGGTTAAAATACCACGTCTTCGCAACGTCGGTCAGATAGAACGCGACGTTAATCAACTTGTGTGTCGGTCCGGCCATTGGCCGAACTCAAGCGGTTGTAATTGTCGAGCCAGACGTCGACGTCATCCCAGCGGAGACCCGCAAAACCTGGTAGATCATGTTGAAGGCTGGTAATGATGCACGATGCCAGTGCAGCTGTTGACGTGGGTGTGGGAGCGTTAGGGGTAACGATAGTGCCAACGGCCGGCGTAGGGGTAGCCATAGCTGTAGGGGTGGCCGGGCGCAGGCGGCGACCGGAACGTAGCTCGAGGTAGGGCAGGAGCGCAGGAGGACGTCGGGATCTTGACACACCTCCACCACTTTGAAAGACGGAATTCGACCAGGACAGGAAGCACTGGCAGACAGGTTTATTCCGCAGGCACAGCCCAGGATCAAACACGAGGATGAAGAACAGGGATGATGATGGCTCTATACAAATGGGAACAATGAAGTACGTTAATTGTGCCTACAATAAATAAAATGATAATTAGCGTAATTATGGTGCTTACTCAAATAAGCATTTTAATTTCCATCATTAATCACCGCCACTCCTAGTCGTTTTGATGAAGAGTAAAAATGGTGCTATTTGGCCACAGGCAATCGAAAAAATGGAGATAAAAAAACACCCTATGTTGTAGTCATATGTACAAAAACAGGCCGGTCCTATCAGAGTGAAAGAATTACTGTTGAACATTTTCGATTACGCTTCGATATATCTAAGGGTGTTAAGAACGTACGGTCCCTTCATTATAAATTGAGCACAGCGTGCTAGTGGCCCCCGTCTATTCAACCTCCGACGCCGCCATGTGGTTGTTGCAGCCGACGCAGAGCGGTATCTTGATTTATAAAGGACCCAACTTCGACCCCAAGAATGTTTCTTTCATGCTCGCTCTATTGTCAGCCTGCATGCCGGCCTTACACGTGACCATGATATACTTTACTTCTAATGCTACCTTTTACCAACGGTTGACAATGGTATAGGGCAGAAATCAACCTGGTCTCCCCGTCAGGCAAATTCCCTAAATATGTCATTGACAACAGCATATTCAAAACCATTTAGTCTCAATCTATAATGAAGTGTCAATAAATGTGTGAGAGTTGCGTCAAAGTACATTATAATTCGCGCTGGGAGCATTATCATTTCCGCATTTTCTGGTTTCTCCTTGCAATTATAGAGCAATAAAACGTCAACACTTGTTCATTAGGTCCTTTCGTGCGTTTATTTTTTCGGAAAAATATTATAATCACCGTTTTATTGCGTAACCACAAGTTGATGGCTACAGGCATTAAAAAAAACACAAGATGTTCACCTCTCCATTCATCACGAAATGCGGAAACCCCGCAAAACATGACGGTGTTTTATGTAAGAAGGCCGCGGCGATATTGAGAACACTGAAGTCAAATACACTCACAGGGTTAGGTTACCTTAGGCTCTAAAGGCGCATTCACGCCTTCCGAGTCACCACAGTGGTGCGTTCCTGCTACTGACTGCGCATGCGCTGCAGATGCACGCTAGATTTAGCAGGCTTCAAGAGACGTGGAATTCGGAGGCATAAACGACGAAGCTAAGGAAAAAAGCAAGTGAATGCACTGAAAATGCTATGCTTCATTGCCTCTGCAACGAAACCAGGGCATCGTTCTGCGTTGCAGTGTTTGCATGAGCGTAGTTACAGCACTCACACTATACGTCTATACACAGCAGCTCAGCGGCTGTGTATAGACGTATAACCTTTTCAACGAGAAAGCCTTGGAGATCGCCGTAGCAGCCACTGGACTGTGCTGATTGCGCATGAATTCCTGTTAAAAGCAATTACACTGCCGGCTGACTAACACTAACGATTTTCTGTTGGTCTCCTCTCGTGCACAATCGAGGTGTGACGCCCGCAACGTTACGTGGCGGTGCTCCTTATCACCCCAGCTTTGTGAGAGGCCTGGTAAGCTGCCAGGACGATGTTCTTTTTTCCCAGTAGGAGTTGCTTGGCGTGCTGTAACACGCGCACCATTTCGAAACCATTTAATTATAGCCCACCGTCTGAGAAGAGCGCACTAAGAATGCTTCTACCTTCTGGAGAAACTGCATTGTGATGTCGAATGGGTTGTCAACAACACGTTCTCAGAGAGACTAAATGTTCGATTAGTTGGTTCGGTTTCAATAGTTTGGGAAATAGGTACACAAGTAAAAATGAACACAATATGAGATGACAGGTACGAACACTAACCTCAAAGATTTATTACGTTTTAACTAAGTTATACTAAGATTATCTAAAAAACTTTCAAAACAAAAAGAATCACCCTTGTCTTCAAGAATACTCCCATATCTACATGCAGGAAGGGATACAAAACCAATTCCAAATGTTGTACAATACACTGCCAAGGCATGCTGCATATTAGGAATAAATAGTACAAGCACTCACAAATGACCGCCCGGATTATCTGTTATGGACATCAGAATAGTTGTCATGCATGACTATCGTTAAAGGTAGGAATTCTATAATTACTCCCGGACTGATTTGGCGAGTTTCGCTTTCAGTTTATTTTGGTGTATGGAAAAAGGGGAAAATTATCTTCCACTGAATGTAGATTCGCTCACCGAGTCTTTGAGGACATTTAGGATCATTTATGATCGGCGTCGAATAAAGCCTTCATTCCCTGTGGCTGGTGTAGGCGTGTCTCTGTGGCGTTTTCTAGTTATTTTTGGCTAGCACTCGTGAAAAAAATATACAATTACTGCATATAATACCATGCTGACAAACTACTCAGAGCAGCCTTTGCCTGCGTATCTGTTTTGTTTCCTCGTTTTCTTACGTTAACTCACTCGCGAATTAACACTAACAAATATTTAAAAAAAAACTGAGTTATGCCTTGACGGCAAACATTTCTTTCTACCGCATGCACTTTTCTGCAATGATTGAGTGGCATAGAAAACCTGAACTTCGAGAAAAAATAGGTCGAGGAATTTCGGGTGCTTTCCTGTTACTTCCTTACAGGTATCACGTTGCGAAACTTCTGCAAGTGAGGTAAAAACAAAAGAGTGCCTGTCATAGGCAACGCACAGGATTATCTATGCAATGTACGTACAAAGTGACACTTCAAGGACGTGAAGCACAAAAAAATGGCGTTCAATTCAAAGCGGCAGTAGTAGAACAATTCCTTTAAAGTAGTGCACGCCTCTGTTTCGAACAGAGAAACGCTTCAAGGTCAGCATTAAAACATATGTATATGGCAATGTCAGTTTGGACAGTGGGCTCAAGGTTACTTTACATGCGACTCAAGTATTTGGGTCACTTGGAAGTAGCTGCTTAGCAATGAATCCTCTAAGCAGATTCCTTATTCTTGTCATCTTCGTTTCTTCAATCAATGGTAGGTTAACATTCTGCTAACACTAAGTCACCAGCGTTTACGCCAAATTTGCTATTGTATCACTCATTCAAAAAGTGTTTACTTGTGACTGAATTTTTATTCCCACATCATCTACACATGGGTTCTGTATTGGCACTGTACTTCCTTCCGCCCTCATTGTAGCAAATTGAGGGAGCGCAATTTTTTGTAGCTGCTGACAAAGGAGACACACGCGAATCGATCATCCAATTCGGATTGCGAAAATCTTAGAAAAAATCACTGAAGATTTGCAGAATGCACCTTCTGTGTTTGCCTCTTTTCAATTACAAAAATGAACGCCTAAGCGAACATGGCAGGAGACAATACTATCTCGCTCGTGATGTGATGAATGTGCACCTTAAGCATGGCTAATGCATCGTCCAGTTTCATTTTCATTTATTTATAATTTATAGATCCCACGAAACAAACAATTCCCCGTATCATTTCAAGTTGTCATTGTTTGTTCGCTTCATGTGGATGTGACTTACGAAAACCAGGCCCCTGGGGGTTGTCTAGGAACTGTAGCTAGTAAGCTTGCGAAGTATATTGATTTGGAAGGAATTCTGAGGTTGGCTCCGAGTTCTACATATGTGCTGTCAATCGTGCGATAAATTACACTTTTGATTCACCTATATTTTTTAACTGCTGTTTTATGCATTGAATCACAAAGGTAACTGCAATGCCAATGCATTTCGTCGGACACTTCAAAAATAATATCTCAAAACTGGTGCCGTCCCGAAAATTGGTTCCAAGCGGATACGCCTTACGAACTCGCCGGCTACAATTCGTCGATTGAAATATGTGTTATGTAGAAATAAATAAAAAATTAGTTTAGCAAGTGGGGTTTCTGAAGAATTTGGTCATTTTTATATATACATGAAATAATCCGTGTCATGACACCACAAAACAGACTACAAATTTCGCTCACATATCTCAGGTAAATTGTCTATGCGGAATCTCACATACAGCGGTTGAAAGCACCAAATATTGGCTAACGAATCTGGACACTAATGACCACGTTATACTGCTTTCAGCTTGGAGCCTAAAACGGAAAAAGCCGGGGCCGCAACTGCCATCGTTCTGCACAAAAACACCATTTCTCGCAAGTTGCAGACCAATAACCCCAACTTGGTACTACGATTTTCACGAAAAACGGTGTAAACCCCTGAATGCTGGAATTTGCAGCGGAGGCAACAACAAGTTCGCCACGGAAAGAAAGTGCAAGGAAATCTGTGAACGTGAGTCTATGACTCTCATAAACTCTACGTACAGGCTTGCTGTAGAATGATTGCTTAATTAACAAACTTTCATAAATACAGTAGGTTGCCCCGTCACAATTCCAAAGTGACAGGTGCAGACGTAGAGAAAGGTCTGTGGGATTTCCCTAGCGACATTTCTATGACATACGCGAGTAAAATAGTTCTTAGTGTGCCTGTGTTAATAATTTAGCGTTTGCTAAAACAAACACAGCAATCTTCTGAGCATATCTTGTTTCTCAAAACATGGCGAAGTTTGAAGTGACAACTAATGCCTCCCTATGACTGCGTCATTTATCAAGAGGATTCTGGAATGTCAATAAAACTTAAGGAACTGACGTTAAAATTTCTAGTTCCAATACTTCCCCTCATAAACATTACCGATCTGTAGAAGTGGTTCGGAATTTCAGGAAATATCATTTTCAGGGATTGTAATATCAAATCTATTTGTTTGTTTCTAATTAGAGAAATTTGTATAAGTCCTGCTATTTTGGAGAAAATTTTCTAAAAAAAGACACCTATACCACATCTTAAGAATCAAGCACTTCTTTTCTGCAACATTTATAAAACAGTGCTCATACATACTGGGCATTCTTTAAAAAGGAAAGTTTTGCCATTTATTCCCGTTTATGTCAGGTTGGAGCTCACTCTATAACTTAAATTCAGCGAAGTTGCGTCACTTTTGAACGCACAAGCTAATTATAAGGTAGTGAAGGAGGAGCATCTGCTGCCATTGCCGCTATTGCATTTTTTCTCAATGGCAACGCAAGACTTATATTAGGATCACAGTACAGTCATCATAACAGAGGAACATCAAACTAAAATCATGGCATTAATTATGATATCGCCACTAGAGACGGAAGCACCTCATATGAGTCATTGAAATAGACAACCTCACAAAAATTCCAAGCAACTGAACAACAATCCACAAGATATTAATAATTGACTAAAGTTGTTTTAAAATAAATGTACTTTCACCAATGAGCCATACCCAGGCCTTAATTCATGCATTGTTTTTAATGATATGCCAAGTATAATTAGTAAGCACCTTTTATCACTGAGCTAGCTTAAAATGAGCACAGCAAGGAAATGTTGCTGCGATAAAGCGTGCCAACCTGCCGTTGAACAGCTCTGTTCGGCATTTTTGAACGGCCTTAACACCGGACCACCCATGCAGGCAAGTGCCTGTGATGAGCACGGGCACAAATATTTTTTAATAAACAAGGAGGAATGAACTCGTCTTTTACGTGTGCTAGGGAAGGGTGAAACAGGCATCGAAAAATACCACACGGAAAAAGTCACGAGTAGCCATGCCTTATAGAAGGAGCATTAAGCACTAATAAAACGTAAAGAAAAGCTCAGGTTCGTTAGCACGAATGTTTGCCCAAAATAACGACTAATGGGGCGTGTTTCTTTTGTCCAACTTTCTAGTATTTTAACCCAAATATATTCGCCCCTGCAGAGATGCAGGGGCAAATATATTTTGAATAAAAGTGACTCTGTCAGTGCAGTTAGGAGGTGACTAACATACCATAAGGTGTGCCTGTTTTACGTCGACACACTTTTTAGAGACCCTACAACCATTGCTCAATTTGCATTACTGCAGATAGCCATATTTAAACGGCATTACATAATTTGCTACAAAAACCAAATATTCATTCTCAAATACATAAATATATTGATTTTCCTCAAAGTTGCAAATGTCAAGGCACGCATTTATATTGAAACGTTTGAGGGAATCGTTACAAAAGTGTAGTGACGTGTTTCTATTGTCAAAATGGCCATATGGACCGCAATACTGTCGTGAAGTCATTCGGTTCATTTAACGGATTACGCCCTCCGTCCAACCACTTCACTAGTCAAAGCTTGTCATAAAGTGAAAGTGCCTTTTTAATTTCCCTATTTTCACGACCTTTCTCCGAATGGTGCTTTGCGCAACTCCAGCTATGACTCCTAGTCACTTCAGCAGGAAGTGCGCTTGGTATGGCGAAGCAACATTTTACGTCGCGCTTCTACGTCCCAAGAGGGTTGCACCTCCAGCAGAACTTCGCGGTGCCGCGTGCGTAATGAGGTAAATAAATATAATTGGACGTGAGTTGCTTTGGTTACATGATAATTTAAACAAGTTGAAAAGGTTAAGGGTTATTCCATGCCAACTACACCAACCTTGCAATCCTCTTCGATCCCTCTGAAAATTTGCATCTAGTTCGTCTTTGGTGCACAGGCCCTTCTTTCCAAATACAAAAGCTATGGATGCGAACGTTCACATGCGAATGTGGAGATGTATATAGTTAGTCCGCTCTACCATCTCCGTTTATTTCTTGATGTTTTCTTCTCTGCAATACAACCCCGCGTTGCTGTCTGTTGTCCATCTGCTTGGCGTCTTCACACGGTACCGGGGAGCACATCGACACCTATCTGTCTTGAGTTTGCTCGGCGACGTGGTTAGCAGCATTCCCCCGCCATTGCCGCTTGAGATTCTTAGAATTTAAATTGCTTCGAAATAAATCTGTCCGTCACGTAAGACAATGAATGGCTCATACCGCGTTCAGCAATGGTTCATACCCCCATAAACGCGGCCTCCCCGTTACTAGGACAGCAGAGAAGTGAAATTCTACGCTGGATTGATGAGCGGCAACGGAGCCAGCTGTGGAAGCAGACGATGACAAGGAACGCGGGAGCAGTGACACAAGCGCGCGCCGAGCACTTGCACGAGCACAACCCGAGGTGCGCCAACAAGCCAGCTGCGGAAGAAGATGACGCTCGCGCCAATGCGGATGACAAAACCGCGTACGCGTACACCGACCCCAACTCAAGTGAGCCTATAAAGCTTCGATTAAAAATATTGGTTCCGATTTCTTCCTAAAGTTTGCTCACAATATCACTCACGCTATAACTTCTAGTACACTGAAGGTTATTCCAATATCCTGTCATTTCCAATATCCTGTCATTTCCACCTGTCATTTCCAATATCGACGTTCAGAAGGCAGATAGAGAGCTTGCCTCTGATCTCTTGAACGCCAGCGGTCCGTGAGTCGCGAGCGGTCCGCGACAAGAAGGAAACGTAGCGAGAGACGCTGTGCGCGCTGCAGTTTTGGAAGAAGAAAAGCGGTTCAAAGCGGTGGCACAACAGGCAGCAAAAGAAGCCATAGGGTAGTCATTTCATGCTTACATCTATTCTCGATTACGGGAGAGCACACATTTTTTCGAATTCATGTTAGATGTCTGTCCCAGAATAAGCGCACCCAACAATGGCCGGACACGGCGCTATAAAACCCTAACGTCACTCTGCGGGAACGTTCAGTTAGGATTGTGTTGACTCGAAACCAGAACTCTGAAGGGGATCTGCAATTCTCTCCATTACTGAGCCTTTCAAAATCTGGACGTTTTGGTACAGTTAGTTGTATAGCAAGCATATTGGCGTCGATGTGCTCCCCGGGGCCGAGCGCAGGCATCAAGCAGGTCGACAACAAAAAGTGACGTGAGGTTGTGCTTTTGCTCGTGTGCTGTTGTGAAGAAAATAACTTTTTTCAAGGGGCCCTGAACCACTTTTTATCGAAGTGGAGAAATACATTTCAGGTGAAAATGGGCTATTTCAGAAATACTTTGCCGCAATAAGTACTTCAATGCGTTCAGCAGAAGCGGAGTTATTGGCAAGCAAACACAGCCTCCGCTGTGCTCCGTCTTCCTTCTTGAATGCCTTGCGCTGCGAAAGCTACGGCGAAGTGGGGCAGGACCACAAAGTTCCGCCTTTGAGCCGTCACCGTGGCGCGCAGTTCAATTTTCAGATTTTGGTGCCTATACGACGCGCTAAACGTAAGGCAAACGCTGTTGTCCTCAGCGAGCCTCAGTGCGCTTAGCCAGAGATCTCGTGGCGTCACCCGGCGGCGGTGGTGTAACCTACCGTAGCGACTAATAGCAGCCGCGTATTGGAATGTGCCTTACTGCGTAATAAAGCCCACAAAAGAGAGTGAGGACCATGGCTCTGTTGAAACGAGGGCGTTTGAGAGAAAGGTGACTTCACGCGCCGCTTGCGAGCACCTCGCACCGCGAACGACAACAAAACTTGGCTGAGATGTTTACAGTAGCATATACTACCCATGGGCTATGTTATTTCACCAAGCCCGAGGGGTGGTTCAGGGCCCCTTTAACCCATCGGCGATGGGATAAACTCAGAAGCCAGTGTGGGCTTCATTCATCTATCGGCACCTGCACACTTGCGTCCATATATGTCTTGCTACCCAGTAGAATGCGGCTTTCCCTGTACGAACAAAATGCGAGAAGTTGTATTGCAGCTTTATGTGACTAGACAGTAGACCACGTGGCTGCCACTCACCCTACAGAGGACAAGTTTCTAAATATGGTCAACAAGTCGTTGCAAACCGGCAGAGAAGCGCCAAGCCTTGGTCCACGTCCTGGCCAAGCATGCCGCAGTCTATGATTTGAGCCGAGCGAGGAACTATTTAATGTGCCAGAGTCACGTACTCGACACATGATTGACACAGGATCCGCTCATCCTATCCGGCAGAAACCGTACAGTGTCTCACGTACCGCACAATACCGTACCGTGTCACGGGCGGTGGGCCGGCAGCCTATCATCAACAAACAAATGGGCTTACCTAGCGCCTCAACAAGACTATCGCAGACTTTTTTTGCATGTATGTCGATGTGGAGCACAAGAACTGGGACACAATCTTACCTTACGTCACACTCGCATACAATACGGCACGCCAAGGAACAATGAAAATGATGCCGTTCGCTCTGGTCCATGGTCGAGAAGTCACTACAATGCTTGCGCTATGATGCCTCATGACTGCAATGGTTTAGATGCAGATGCCGCATATTTCACTGAAAGCGCCGAGGAAGCACGACAGCTCGCCCGCGTCAGGATAACTAGTCAGCAAGAACGCGACAGACGACGCTACAATCTCCGCCACCGATTTGCCGCTTATACACCCGGAGAAAGAGTCCGGATTTGGTCTCCCGTCCGACGCCGAGGGCTCTCGGAGAAACTTCTGCGCTGGTACTTCGTACCATACAAGCAAGGTTCTACGCCGTATTAGCGACGTGACCTACGAGGTTGTTGCTGACGGTTCATGTTGCTCGAAACACCGTCAACAGGTGCCTGAGGTAGTGCACGTAGTGCACATGAAGCCATATCATTCCGAGTGAAGTGGACACCGACAAGCTATCCACTACGAGTCTATCCACCACGATTTGATCAGCATCGGGACGATACTAGCTCTGAATGGCGGGTAATGCCACGTCGATATTCGTGCACAAGTGCGCCCTGCCGCCGACAAAGACGACGCCGGGCTGCTCGAGATTCCCGAAGGCATCAAGAGAAGATGACATTCTTGTTGTTGGCGCCTCTCTGATGTCTTCTCCCGAGTACGGTGCGGTGCTTCTATAATAAAGCCTCTTCGCGGCAATATTTGCCGCAAAGAGGCTTGGCGCCAAATATGAACCAGATGCAAAATTCGAGAGTGATGGCAGACAATTTTACAAAAGTTTAGTTTTTCACTTTAATATATATATATATATATATATATATATATAATATCAGCTGTGGTAGTGGTGACATAAATCTTTTCCAGTTGGAACACCATACAATACCGATTGTATGGTGTTCCCAATTGAAGTGCTATTTCCCGATTTTTTACCACGGCCGTGTAAATGTTTAATTACCGTCTACACCTAGGCGAAAAGTGACCTTTCTGTATTTATTAGCGCCTGTTCACACTTCGGCGCAATATCGCTGACCAAAAAAATTGTTGCGTAAAATAAACTTCCTAAGTAATTAGCTTTGAGAATACTTCTGTTTCTGCATGAAGCCAAAAAAATAATCTTTTAATCAGTTTTATCATTTTTAGCGGCTTACAAAAATTGAGGAAGGACTATTGATCAATAATTGCTAATTGATGTGTAAGGGCTTTCTTGAGTCTTCTGAGAAAATAAGTGTTGATTTTTTTATCGCTTAAACTCAATTCTTGGCCGCCAATTTGATGGTGCATATTTTGTCTTGCAAGAAAGTTGAGGGGAGGTTGAGCCAGGGTAAATTTGGTAAATATTTGGTAAATATATTTCGTAGAGAGGTTTTCATGTTCTAAGCAAGCGTGAAAATTTTCACAAAGTAGCAGGTGGTCGAGAGCCAAAGTTACCGCAGTTGGCGTGGTAACACCATAACAAAATGACCCATAACAAAATTTTTACGAAGATTCTCACCAACTATTATTAATATATGTAGTAAACTCCCTAAAAAGTTCAATAGTGCAATTAAGTTATTTAGTGAATACATTGATTTCGATTTTGTTCCTAATAATGCCTGCCTGTGTGAATTCTCTATCCGTAGTGATCTAAGATGAGTGCATTTTGTAGGTTTTTTTTAAGTGTTCCAAGTTAAAAAGAAATACTTTGTACGTCGTATTTTGTTTACCTAAGGCTCATTGCAAACGCTCACGACTGTGAATAGTCTCGAGCCTGTAGCATTTAAGCAGAAGCACAATACAACTTTTGTCACATGGCAGAAGGAATACCTGAAATTATTATCATGGTCACTTTCGAAATTGTGTCGATTGCCTTTGAAGCAGATCGTATAATATTACAGAGAAGCTGTTAAGGGCTCACATTTCGATCGGCGCGTCCGGGAATAGAAAAAAAAACTCTCATTTGCCATATACTTTATGTGCGAGTGAAAGCGCGCGAAGGCGAGGGACGGGCGCTTTCATGGGGAGCGAACGCATGGCGAAGAGAGAAAGATTGTGGTTGTGAAGAGGAAGAGGCGCTCGGCGGAGAGCAAACGCGACTTCCCAGTGGAAGGGGAGTGGTGGGCGAGGAGGGCATCGAGGCACCCTAGACTGTGCGTGTGCATGCCCACTCTCCCACAGCGGCGCATGCGCGTAGCCTTGCCGGCCTACTCTGTCTACTACTCTCAGACTACTCTCTCTGGGCTCTCGCCCGCCTCTCCCCTAACAGTGTCGACAACGGCGTTTAGCCGTTCCGTCACGTAGCCAGCGTTTTGACAGTGGTTGTGTGCGCTCACACAAACAACGCGCGCACAACTGTTGTCGACGGCCGCGGCGTTTTGCCCGCGTTCGTACCGAACGCGCGGGGCGTTGGTGACGTGTTTGTGAAGAACGTGCCAACCTTTGCCGTACACGCTATGGCGGTGTACCGTAGCCACCATAAGGCCATGGTTCCTGTGGTCACTAAATAAATGAAAACCACCGGATCATATATATTTCTCATTATTTAATTGTTCAAATAACCAATCTTAACAGTCATAATTGGAAATACATAATTCCCAGCATAGTACAGCTTCGCTGGTCTTCCATGTCCACCCCAGTGGCAAGGCTGACAGACTTTTTTAATGTAGTAATCGCATTTCAGAAATGGAAAAAGAAAACACATAATGATCGGTCATCCCGAGGTCTGGCTTTCTGTAGATAGATTTTTTTAAAGAATTCAAACTCGCCTGTTTCATTCGCATCATTAGACTAATATTTGCAAGTCCTAAAGACCACAATATTTACTCAAGTTAATGCGGAAAATGTAATTGTGCCTGCTCAGATTACCGTTGATGCTTCCGTCTATATATTTCCAGCACGCTCTAAGCAAATCCCCCAAATATGCCAAAAACCGCCGGTCATGGTGCAGTGTGGCCAGGTATATCACGCTTGGTACTATGATCCAAATAGCACCAGCTGCAAAATGTTCACCTACAGTGCTTCCGCTTGCAATGCCATCGACAACAGGTTCCTGACAGAACTGAAGTGCCAGTCGGTGTGTATACGTGAGTACAGATATTTCGCCTATGACAACATATATCTATCTATATTTAAAGAGTTCTAGTAAATTAGATTCACTTACAAATTGCATACCTTCCTATACGATCATTATATACGTTAAATGCAAATGAAAACACTGCAAGGCCGGAGAGTAAGAGGGTAGTAAATAATATTGTTTATTAGCATCACACTTTGATGCGGTAATTGAAGACCGACTATAGCTGGTACTTACAATAGGTTTCTACGGAATCAGCATAATAGAAGTGTATATAAAAACGCACCACTCCTTTAAAGCTATTCCACAAGTTTTGAATACTTGTGCCTTATCTTAGTTAACACTATACCCCAAATGACCTTGTCCTAAATAAAATGTTAAACGTTATGTGAAACTTTCAGGGCTGTTAGATATGTCCTAATTGATCAATTTTGCGTGTTTACATGCTTGGCAATAGAAAATATGTCATTTATGAAAAATAAAAGTGAAATATTATCAGAGTGAAAAAAGCATAAAAACTGAGGTACCGGTAGCGAGCCAATAAGAAACAGAGAAAGCGTCCAAGCGAGTTTTCGCTAAGCACGCGCCATCTATGCCGAGAATATATTAAATACGCTATGGCGAAACAGTGGCTATTGAGTTGTGCTGCATAAAAATAGGTTATGGATTTGAATCACTGCTTTGACAGCGGTTTCGAGGGAGTGGATGCATAACTATTCTATGCCGAACTTAGACTTCAGCTTTTAGAAAACTAGAGGTCATCAGCATTACTGTGAGATACTGGATGATGCTGTAACTGATCAAATGTTTCTTCTTCGTCGTTCACGTTGTTTGAAATTGACACATATGCGAAATTTTCCTGAATACAATAACAATATTGAAAACCACCACAAACATTTTTTTCAAAATTATCGCTTGGGTAAGAAAAGAGTATACAATTCAATTGCAAGAAATAATCCATGTACGGTGATAGAACTAACGTCTCACCCTATTGCAAAAAACAGCGTTCTCCAGCGCCTTCCAGTGTGAAACCATCGTGTTTTTTTTTTTTTTTTTTTTTACGCTGGTTAGCGCTGGGGATGCTGGCGCACGCTGGGAGTCACTGGGAGTCACTGCGACACTGGTGAGATCGCCGGATAAGAGCTGGGTCACACTGGACGAGACGCCGGTTTCACTGCTATGACGCTGGGGCCCACTGGTGTACGCTGTACACGCGCTGGTTGTCGCTGGAGTTCGCTGGCTCGTACTTCAAACTGCGCTGGTTTCGTTTTTGCCGCACTGCCGGAGTAGGCGCTGTTGAATATTAAATGCTTGATAAATCTAATGGGCATCTCCTGTCCAAAAAACAGACTCCTGTCCTAAATATCACTATAATTTGGGGTCATAGATGTTTGTTTCGTGTCAGCGGTATTGCAGCTTGGAATACAGGTGGGTGAGCTGCCCATGCATATGCGACACTGAAGATCACTTTAGCTTTGCGCATTTCCCTTTTGACTGTGCGGATAGCTGTATTGGTAAACGAAATTACGCAAACGCAGATAACGCCTCGTTTTCCAGTAGTTTGCACGCTAGCGATAACTGCCAGTTGTCGCAGTGTTGTGCAGTCGACAAGAAACCCAGCAGCCGTTCAGACGCGTTCGAGCTGACCTCAGGAAGCCTGCTGCTGATTGATATTATCGCACCCACAACAAAGCTGAGGCTATTCGTGCGCTTCCACTTTCCTTAGTGTACTAAAAATAATAGTTAAGAGGTTCTGAAGCTCAAATACAAACATTTTCACATTCATCAGGTACCCGTGCCCAGATCATTCACTTCCACCGAAGGTTAGCTCTACCGTACCCGCTGAGTCCGTCTACACTCCATCGGCCCATCTGGGCTGAGGAACCAACAAGTATAACGAGGATAAATCACTCTGTAGTTCAGCTTTCCTATCGGTGTTTTTAAAAAGACTATATTTTCGTGTCTATATACAGTGTCAGCGCAAAAAGTGACGAGCGCCGATATGACATGTTATAAACATACTTATATGTGCTGTCGCCGAAGGCGGCCAGCCGCATTTACCGACCGCTTCTCTGACGGAGATATGGGACAACACATGCGTGTCTATCGAAAAGCATTGTCGAGCTATGGAAATGTTGCATTACCCTTGCGCGAACAACTAGAAACAGCTGTCAAAATTGACAGTAACATCCCGTACCGCGTCCCGGGTCGGCGGTTCATTTAAGGCTTTTTTCGGAGTTAATATACCAATCGCAAAACAAATCAGTGTTGCAGCAGTTCCAGGCATACTATGCAATACGGACAACAGCTTTTTCGTTCTGATAGAGGTGTAAGTTTTATTTGCGGGGCGATAGCACATCTACCATGTCTATGCGAGACGTCTGTGCAAAACTACAACTGTGTCAGCGTGTTGCCCAAGCAAATTATCGGTCGGCAAGGATGAGTCGGCGTAGCGCAGTGGTAAGATACTGGAATGGGGATCTGGAGGTCGGAGGTTAGAATGCTGGGGGTTTTTTTTTTGTTTTTACTTTTTTCCCTTCTTTTTGTATTGCATTACAGTGCTCTATGTTTCTTTTTGTATTTGAAAAATATATAACGTAGCCAGGGGGGGCACCACGTATTTCTCGCTCTAGAGCTGCACTTCGCACCGGTACCCCGCGCCCAAGCCTCCCAATATGCCGCCCTTGCCAGCGTCCCAGCATCTAGCGCGCGACACTGGGCCATAAGCAGGCATGGCACTGGGCACTGGATGCTGGGTTTTGCAATAGGGCACATGATAATAATTTTATCAACTGACTAATAAATTCATGCATGATGTCTTGATCCTTTGGTATGACAGTTGCACAACTTTTCTACTCTGTCACCAGGTAGATATCATCTGCTATGCAAATTATATACCTATGTGGTTTTCAAATTGCAACATTACTGTCAACAAACTAGGAAATACCCAATACCTTATTGAAGATAATATACAGTAATGGATAGAGTATTTCTTTGGAAGTGAAATGTTTTCGAGGGTTCAGAAAATACACACGGGCACAAGGAGAATACAATACAGGTGCTATTTTCAGTTTTATTTTATTTTAACTGCATTGAACATACATATTCATATGATTAGGAAAACCACACATGCGCCGCTATTGACCTAGGCTATCTGGATTAGTTATTCGGCACACCTCAGCGAGTTTGTGAAATGCAGAATAAAGAAACCTATATTTAGACGACCATGAATTTGTTTTAGGTCATGTGATAGCTGCTGACAATGTGTGAAAACGGACATTTTCGTATTGCCAACTGGTGCTTGTATGTTATTGCCGTTTCTTTTCTCTTGTATGTTCAACACGCCCTTGGCCACAGAAAGCATGAACTGCTTAGTGGAGAAGGCCTTTGTGAATCCCTAATCTGTTTGCTATTCCTGCATTACCTTCTAGCCTTCAGATTAGTAACTTTCTTAGATGTTTGCATTCGAAATATCAGGCCCCCTTACTGAACTTCATTGGGACCACTGGTGCGAATACATGGTTTGGACAGTTAAACCGCTATTGATATGAAGAGTTTGCCGTTAGTTATACGCGCTCGTCCTTTTGATTGCTTCACAGCAAACTTCAAGCATCAGAGTCCATCATAACATAATACATGTTATCGCGGTGTCGGTGTCATAAGTTGACATGGAAGTTATTCACACAGTGTTTGCTGACAGAATTGTTGTGGCTTCTATTAATTTACTCTGTGTTGCTTAGGTAACGAGTGTTTTTTTTTTATTTTGTTTAGTGTGAGTCTGATTCTTTTATTGCCAACAGCACGTATATTGTAAGGCAGCACAGTTATCGTTAAAACCTAAAAAAGAGAAATATGTACACGAAATTAATTTTTGGCAAATGGCGTTTATGTGAGAACAGTGAACCTCAGCATAATTTGGCACGGAAATAAAAGATGCGACTTTTTTTGAGGTTCTAAAAGTGCTTCTATGTCACGATTACCATCCTTTTTCTTTAAAATCGCCTATATTACGTGTTTGAGTTTGAAATAACACAGCAAACAACAATTGATTTGATTTACGTAGGCTTGGATGATTCAGTGCACAGACCATCAGCTTTTTTCGGCGTTTATTGAACCTCTAAACGTACTACTGAGTATATTTAACGTTTTGCTGCACTGTTACACGCGAGTCACCTATTCTAACATTCACTAAATTGCGTGCCGTTGCGGGTAACGATCGCATCCGCTTCAAGGATATTCGTGTGCAAGGTAGCACAGTTGCTTTTTATAGTACTGTAATATTCCGCTAATCAAAACTGAAATCGCATAGGTACAATACTGAAATCGCTAATACATATATAATTGCCGAAAAAGCTTAGTTGCACTCAGATTATTTTCGGAAATGGCCGGTATACTTCAATGGCAAAAGTAGCCAGAGGAAGATTGGCTAGAATAAAAAATTCTGTAGCCTTCAAACGGCAATATCTATGTCAATAAATGCCTCAGAAGTTCGCCAGGCTCTTACAAGATGAAAACGTGCTATGCCGAAAGTTACATTCACCCCTAGTTTTACCTCTTGTCTGAATGGTATTTATTTTATAGTTATTAAGATGTCCTTAATCACACACGGGTTTGGTGAAAGAACACATTCCGCACATAGCACACACTGTTGTGAAAATATCAGCCAATTTTTTCAATCATCCGCACCGCGTGGAACTCACAAATGGAGCGCGAAGTCACAATTTTCTCAACCACTCCTTTCGAACTAGGCCTTCTCCTCCCCCGTTCTAAAGGTACCGACGGATGGCATATGTCATCATATGCAAGATTCCCATCTATGGCAGCTATAGGGTAACAGGTGGAATCGAATAAGTATGACATTTCTATCACTACGCTTCTTCCCATAGTGTTACTGTGTGTATTTACACAATCACATTAATAAACATGTTTATGCAAGCAGAAGTCGCCATTTCGAATTGGAACATGAATTATGCACTTCTGGTTGAAGCCAACTGTCATGTTCTCACCAATGACCACGGCTGTCCGCGTAGGAATTAAACTTTGGCCACATGGCTCGCTGGTGTCGTAGCCTTCGTATCTCGCTCATCCATGTCGATCAGTTTTGAACACACAGCTGGCCTCAAACGGCAGGAAAATTAAGGTCAGCGCGCATGAATACCTGCGAGCGCGTGCTCACCCCTGGCCGCTCCTTGCTAGAAGCCTTGGCTGATATCGCTTCGTATCGAGATATCGATACCTCGTCAAAATTTGCAAATTGGATGTGGTTACCATCCGTCGGTCAAGCTAGTCCAGGAAAAAAACAGTCCGCACCACGTAGCACGGCCAGACTGGAGTACAAGAGTGCGAGCGCGTACTCCATCCCTGCCATGCACGTAGCAAACGTTGCGCACAGTTGCATGTAATTGCATCTGGTAAGTAGCGTAGGTACTGCGGCCTTCACAGGGTGCCATGACGATACCGCTCGCTGAGCTTGCTGCGGCTTGCTGAGGATAACCGTGTGCTTTGAGTGGTCTTTTTGGGTGATGTCGTGCCTCCACGGTCGTGGCGAGCCTACCCGAGGACCAAGATCTCACTGGAACAGGTCGCCTGATTTCATATTTGCACACCTTCCTGGTGTGTCACCATTATTGCCCCGAAGCTTTTTACGTTGGGCATCCTTTCAACGCGAGTCAGCATTGTGGCATCCATCCCTCACCCAATCTGGGTACAGCGTACGTATTCGCAGAAGCGAACATGAAGACACCATTTCGTAAGACCCACGGAAACCGTGCGATTGTCGTAGAGGAAAGTGCGAAAGTAAAGGTGTTGCTCCTGTAACTGGGTGCGAGAACAACTAAGCGTAGCTGTCTTGTACATTGTAGCAAAGCAAATGGATGAGACATCATGAACTCAACCGTAAGTTAAACGATAGTCTACGAGTTTAGCGTGTCGTAGGTGCCAAAATAAGATGTAGTGGCGTCTACGAGAAGACTCGAAATCAAATTTGAACAATTTAAATGTGTGATAGGTGGACCACCTTTAGAATGCTTTTGGAGTGTTTCTCTTCTGTAGACAGAGCGGTCTGGGCGCCGGCCCGTTCAGCCATATCCTTCGCAGTACAAGGCATCGAAGAAGGAGCGGCAGTACAGCGAAGCGAATAACAGATATATTTGATTGCGAATAACATCGCTTCGCCTGATTGTATTGAAGTACTTCGTTTCTCCAAATTATTTCTTCAATAGTCTAGCATCAAGTGAATTCCTAGTCTTAGATAAAAAAAAGTCTCAGTTTCGCCCAAAAGGTAAGGCATCGATTGCGATCACAAACTAGCCGAGAGCTATACGAAGTAAGGTTAGTTTTATCGGCCGTATAAACGTGTAAACATAGGCATACTAACTAAATCAACAAGCATGGTGCCACGCGCACAAGGAAACATGAACGCATCTCACTCGATGACTGAGGAAACACGATGTCCAAACGCTGTAGTGAGTAAGCGCGGTTGCATTGACCTTCGCCCCACCGCTCGCATCAACGTGAACTAAGCAGCGAAAGCACAGCGCAGGGAAGAGGGAACCGGCCCCCGCGGCAGAGATGGCTTTCAAGACACAGCCACGCTGACGTAAGCAGGTGGCGTAGTACCCCCCCCCCCCCCCCCCTTCTTTCCTACCCTCCTACCCGAGCGTTGCACGCTACTGCAAGACGGATCGCTTTCTTTCCGCTTCGCTCTCTCGCGTGCGGGAGACAGAGCCACGATCGGTTTTCAGAGCCGCGACAGAACTGAGGTTTTCAGTTGTAAACTCAGAGCACGGCGCGGGGACGATTTTATCGCTCCTTGACTGTATACGGCACCTCATGGCGACGACGACGACGACGGCAGAAATGCACTCGGAGTGTCCTCATAATTGATACCGTAATAAAAATTTTTTGACGGGCCTGTTTAAAAAACGGCAGGAATGTTTCTCAAGACGACCATCACTGTGCATCATTACCTACAGCCGCGCGAAGAAGAACGGAGAAACAAAACATTGCCCTTTTGATCCTTCATGTTTGTCGAAGGACTAGTGTGTTTTGCCCAAAATTATCTAACGACCAATGCCGTATTCTTTTTTTCCAGCGATAAAGAAACCAAAACCCATCTGCAGCCATGATCCAATACCAGACCGCTGTTTGCTCCAAAAGAAGCGCTGGCACTTTAATTTTAGAAACAATACATGTGTGCAATTTGCACAAAATCGTTGCGGAAAAGGCGAAAACAGCTTCTCTTCATATGAAAAATGCATGCATAGATGTAGCTGTAAGTATTTGTTCAATTTTTTTCACATATGTACTTTGCGAACGCTGTTGCCCTAGTTAGTAAACACGTTAATCAAGCTTGTGTTTTGGCATCAGAAATGCAACTGATTCTAGAAAAAAATGCATATGGAGCTGATTTTAAATGTGGGATAGGTGGACCACCTTTACAATGATTTTCGATTGTTGCTCTTTTGCTGTGGCCGTCATTTTTAAGTTCCTAACCTACGTCTTTGCCCGACTAGTCATCTAAAGAGCCAGAAAAGTGTTGCCTAATGCCAACGAGAATTTATAATCTTTTCTGTAGCGACTCCTATTGGTATGTAATCTACCGGCCATAGCATCATCTTTCTAAAGTAAATCGACTCACAGCATCCTAAAAGATGCTGTGAGTCGATTCACAGCTACTTTTCACAGCTACTTGAAAATTCGCTAAAGCACTATATTCACTTGGAGACTTAGAAACAGAATATATAGGTGATGTAGGTTATATACAAAGCTTTTCGATGATCAACTCGTACCAAGTACGTGATTTCCTTTAAATATGGTCATATTTGCAATGATGGAACATTACAGTGGTCTTAAGCTGGAAAAGGCTCGAGAATATATTTAAGAGCTGAAGTTATATTATCTATAAAGGACGGTACTTTAAATTTCGAAGGGAGTAAAAAGGTAGTTTATTTTAAATATGTACACCACTTCACCATACATACTTATAACAAAATAAATTAAAACAGCTATTTTGTCTTGTAGGACATTTCACCTAGAGTGATAAAGAACACTTTTATTCTAATAACAGAATATTTACAAAAATAGATGCATTCTGCGTTAGTAAACTCAAAACAGCCAGAATTAGGCACGTAGAGCATTATTTGCCAAGGCACTTATTTTAACTACCTATACTTCTATACCTACTATCTATACCTACCTAACTACCGATCTTTCACTGGAAGTTATTGGGATGAAACGTGTTACGTGAGGCGTTGTAACGTATCGTCAATGCTCGTTCAAAAACTGATGCTCGTATAAAGCATCTATTTACCTTCTTTAGTGTTTATAAACTTCTGCTTCTCCTGTTCTGATTTGTTCATGACATTAATGTTTACAGTGGTTTAATCGTCTCTGACACAAATGTGCGCATTCTTGTCCAGTTTGAACATGTAAAATTATTGGATAGTTAAATAACAGCAATGCCAGATTTCATGGTAGATTGCCTATGTAGCAAAACTGGTTGCAGTTCAAACAGCAATTTGCATTAGTTCGCTACGTGGCGTGAAACTGCAAGCAAATCATTTTAATTTTCAGCTGTTTCTTTATCTCCACGGTGCGTGAGAATTAGTCACTGTTGTTTGCACCACGATGAAACTACACAATTTCTTTGGATCGATTTCAACCGTCTTCTTCTCTTTCTCAGATTACCAATATACGGCGGCCAACCAAGTCAGTCCTACCCTCCCGCCTGGCTTACCTTCCCAGTCAGGTCACCCCAGTAGACCCGAATTCAGCTTCCCCGGCCAACCACCTTTAACCGGTGGACCAGTTCCGAGTGGTCAACCCGCTTTTCCTGGACGGCCAGGTCAAGGTGTTCCTCTTGTCTCACCAAGCCCGCCCCCTGAAAATGGCAAACCCAGTACCCCCCGTTTCAACACAGAGGGCCAACCCTCCTTACCAAGCGTTTCAGGCCTACCCGGCCAACCGACCGGACCCGGCTATCCCATTCAACCCGGCCTTCTTATGAATAACAGGCCACCATACATAGCCGGCCCACAAGCACAGCGTAGTGCACAAAACCATGCCGGCCGAGTTGGCTAAGCTGGTCGTTTGCCCTGTGTCATCTATTTGCGCATTTGTGTGCGTGAGACAGTGCATGAGAAAAGATTCTAGATAATAAAATCTGCTATTCCTGTGGAAAATAATTTATACGGTAGATCCATACATATATCACTATGTATAATAGACGTACTTTCATCAAATTAGGTGTTACACATGCCGCATAATATTCAGCTTTAGGATGCAGGCGTTACTCTATTCCCAATATGGATCAATATATGGCAACGTTGTTTTAAACCCAAGTGCAGCAGGTAAGTACAAAGGAAACCCAATGCTGGAAATTTTAGTGTCCTCGCGATTCGAGTAGACGACCAATTCGCCATCACTCAACTATCTGCTAGCCTCCCAGGTGAGATCACATTGTAGAATGATGGCCCTAGAAAGGCGTTGATTCAGGGTTCAGTTTACGGACAACCACATATGCTTCGTGAGCTAAGAATCTGAATTAATTGTGTGTACGTTGGTTGTAGCTTGCTGGCTGCTCCTCGAGAAGGCAAGTTTGGCTGTCGTAAATATTCCTCCGGCTTGTGGATTCCGCCGTACGGAAAGCGAGAAAATTATGTGCATCTGTTGATAGTAGCCTCGCTACGGACCTGCAATACAGATATTCTGGCATTTTGCGTGTAACTAATTTGCAAATTTGCGTAGAATAAGTCGTAATACACGGGGTATAGGATGTGACACATAGCAGAGAATAATGAAAAAGAAAAATTGTACAATATTAGAAGGCTGTTTTTCTGCATTCCTACGGCATATCAAGGGGCTGTGCAAGGCAGAACGGGCAGTTGTAAGAGCTTACTTCCACATTGCTAGTGTCACTACAAATGTTTAGTCAATATGGCATAGAACGTACGTCACAAATGTTTCTTAGCATGTGCCAGTTATTAGTCGATTGTCAAGGCAATTATAACGTAATTACGCTGCAGTTCCCTAGCGTATTTCATTCAGAAAGAAAAGGGTGTGTAAATCTTTAGTGGCAAATACATAAATGCGACTAGTAAGGTAATATCGAGTAGGCAGAAAAAATATGGTGTCGTAAATGGCACCGAAAGCATAGAAATACAGTTCGAATTAACTTTAGGGCAATATTATAGTCAAAGATACAGTACTCCATTAACAGGCACGACGGATATTGAGCGCCGAAAAGAGATGCTGCACGTAAGAGGAGCAATCTACCCCGTTCTAGGGGAGAAGCGGAGGGGGGGGGGGGGGGGGGGTCCGCTGTTTATTTTCACTATACAAAGCTTTGCGCTGAAAACATTGTGCAGAAAGTAAGCAAAAAGCTTCTGCGGACCACACACTTCAAATTAACACATCAGCAGTACTGCCGTATAAATGCTGGTGACGTCGTTGTCAGCGTTTGACATGGCAGTACGCATTATCCATGACATATTTTGGAGCTATTTTGGTAGACGGCACAACAGTGTGACCGCGTTGTCAGTGGCGGCGTTACTAGCACAGTATGGCGGCAATGAAATCACGACAGAGTAATGACTTGGCGCAACTACGGCAACATGACAACACCGTAAGGATAGTGTCATAACCGTTGCACGCCACCGGCTGCGCGACACAGGTTGCTTCCCCGCTCATTCCCTCTACCGAAGCCAGAGTTTCCAACAATTTGATCAAAATTTATATACGACAAAACGGCGCATCTCCTCAATGTACGCATATAGCTTGCTGCGGTTGGAACGAGTCTCACAATACTCAGCTATTACGCGCTTTGTGCGTTATAGCTTAGAGCTGGAATAGCTGAGAAATTCTCAAAATTACGAGCTTTGTGCTTGTCCGAAATGAACGTGCCTAGTACAGTACAAAAACCGACAAAAAATGGAAGAATATATTCGTTTTAAAGGAGAAGAGCAAGAAAAAGCAATTAATTGGGTAAACTAAAGGAATGATGATGATGATTATTGTGGTTTGTTGGCGCAAGGGCCAGTTATGGCCAAAGAGCGCCAAGACGATGGTAATGACTTGTTAATGATATATGAATAGTCAATTACATGAAGAGATGTGGCATGGCTGTAAAGGGGCCTAAAAACAGTCGCTGTAAAGTGCGTAAAATCTATACGTAATAAGATTATGGCAATGACTAATGATGTGTGCTATAGACATGAACAATGCATTGCAAAAGAGTGATAAGACAAAATATCACAGACGTAAGAATCGGCCAGAAGCACAAGTGCCTAAAACAGAGCCCTTGAAACACAAAGGCCTGGAGACATGTGCTATAAAGAACTATCACAGCAACATCCTCTGAAGAGAGGATGCGCTACGAACTTATTGGCCTAATAACATGTAGCACAACATCATTCAAGAATGCGAGGACTGCTGTGGTGTTAAAGAGCGGTTCTTTACCAAGGAACATAGCGGGATGTAGAGGGAGACAGTAGCGATATGCTAGAGGAAAGTGTTTCTTTCTTTCTCTTTCGGCTTCCCGACACTCCAGGAGGACGTGGAGGACGGTGAGCCTCTCGCCACATCTACCACAGGTTGGAGTATCATTACCATTCAATAGAAAATTGTGGGTGCCGTACGTGTGTCCTATTCTCAGACGACAGAATAGGATATCAGTTCGCCGGGTTTTTGTTACGGAGGGCCAGTAACCTAACTGTGGCTTAATCAAATGAAGCTTATTATTTGTTTCTGCATCCCACGAGCGTTGCCAGTGGCTTCGCAGTTTCTTTCGCAAGAAAGGTTTCAAATCTGTTGCAGGAACAGCAGCTGTAGGGTTATTAGCGGGTGATGTGACTGATGTGGCCATTTGGTCGGCAAGAACATTGCCCTCGATGCCTCTATGCCCAGGCACCCAGCATATTATCACATGCTGGTTAGTTGCGTACGCTCTACAAAGAACAGAATAGAGCTCAATGAGGACAGGGTTTTTCTGTTTACAGGGTGACTTCAGGGCTTTTACGACGCTTTGGGAGTCTGTAAATATAATAGTTTTTTGATGTTTTGATTTCTTTATATGCTTAACGGCTGACAATATTGCGTAGGCCTCAGCCGTAAAGATACTTGTTTCTGGGTGGAGTACGCCAGATTCCGAGAAGGATGGACCGACGGCTGCATAAGATACTCCGGCATATGATTTAGAAGCGTCCGTGTAAAATTCTGTGCACGAGTACTTGGACTGTAATTCTAGGAAATGCATTCGGATTTCGACCTCTGAAGCGTGCTTTGTAACTTCTACAAAGGATATATCACATTCTACTACCTGCCACTCCCAAGGTGGTAACAGCTTGGCTGAAGGCATTAAGCGATGTTCGAGGAGTGGGATGTCCATTTCTTCGCTAAGCTCCCTGACACGCAGTGAGAAAGGCTGTCTTACAGAGGGACGATTCCGAAAAAGTGTAGCACACGTCATATCGTTAACGGTATTAAAACACGGATGCTGCTGATTAGAGTGAACTTTAAGGAAATATGTGAGGCTGGTGAATGTTCTCTGCAGGTGGAGTGACCACTCATTTGATTCGACGTATAGACTTTCAATGGGGCTTGTTCTGAAAGCTCCAGTGGCCAGGCGGATACCTAGATGGTGGACGGGATCCAGCATCTTCAGCGCACTAGGGGCGGCAGAGTGATATACCGCGCTACCATAATCCAATCGAGATGAAATCAGACTTTTGTAAAGATTCAGTAAACACTTCCTGTCGCTACCCCAGGATGTGTGAGACAAAATTTTCAGTAAGTTCATCGTTTTTAGACATTTCACCTTGAGATATTTTATATGCGGAATGAAAGTAAGTTTATAATCAAGTATGATGCCTAGGAACTTGTGCTCTTTGTTGACAGGTATTTGTTGTCCATACATTTCGATAGTGGGATCTGGAAGAAGCCCTTTCTTCCTGGTGAAAAGAACACAAGAACTTTTGTGGGGGTTCACTTTGAATCCGTTTTCGTCTGCCCATTTGGACACTTTGTTCAAGCCCTGTTGTACCTGTCTCTCACACACTGTAAGGTTGCAGGATTTGTAACCTATTTGTATGTCGTCTACGTAGACGGAATAAAAATAGCTGGCGGTAATGAAGCACGAAGCGTGTTCATCTTCACGATAAACAGTGTGCAGCTGAGCACACCTCCTTGGGGTACACCAGTTTCCTGTATAAATTGACGCGACAATACGTTGCCGATTTTCACACGGAAGGTACGGTTAGACAAATAGCTTTCTATTACGTTTAGCATATTTCCACGGATGCCCATTCCCGACAAGTCTCGCAAAATTCCGTAACGCCAAGTTGTGTCGTACGCCTTTTCCATATCGAGAAATATCGACAAGAAAAACTGTTTATGCACAAATGCGTCACGTATATGTCCTTCAATGCGCACAAGATGGTCAGTTGTGGACCGTCTTTCTCTAAAGCCACACTGATAGGGATCAAGCATATTGTTCAGTTCAAGGAAATGTTTAAGTCGGCGATTAATCATTTTTTCAAAAAGTTTACACAGGCAACTTGTGAGAGCTATCGGGCGGTAACTTGCCGCCGAGGAAGGGTCTTTGCCCAGCTTCAAAACTGGAATAACAATAGCTTCCTTCCATGAGGAAGGCAGGTATCCGGCAGCCCAGATAGAGTTGAAAAGTCCCAGAAGTGTCATCTGTGTGTCAGTGTGTAAGTTTTTAATCATGTCATACATGATTCTGTCAGGTCCCGGTGCGGAGCTGCTGCATACGCTCAAGGCAGCTCTCAGCTCGGCTATATTAAATTGACGGTTGTATTGTTCATTCGGTCTGCATTTGCGATCCAGTGACTTAAGTTCTGCTATTTGTTTATATTTAAGGAATGATTTTGAGTAATGTATGGAGCTTGATACACGTTCGAAGTGTTCGCCCAGAGCGTTGGCCTGGTCTTCCAAGGTATTCCCATGGTCGTCAACTAAAGGTAATGGGTGGATTTGCTGCCCCTTTAGCTTTCTTAGGCCATTCCATACTTTACTCTCTTGGGTATAGGATGTTATACTAGAGAGAAACCTCTCCCAGCTAGTCCTCCTTGCCTGTCGCCGCGTACGCCTTCCCTGCGATTTTGCCAGTTTAAATTCGATAAGATTTTCCGTAGTCGGGGCGCGACGCAATGCGCCCCACGCTTTGTTCTGTTTCTTTCGTGCCAGTCTGCACTCCTCATTCCACCAGGGAACCCGTCTTTTACATGAGAGGCCTTTTGTTTGTGGAATGAATTTTTCAGCTGCGTGGAGTATAAAACCAGTAAAATATGCTACTGCGTCGTCAATACTAAAATCGTTGATAAAATCTGGTGATAAGTAGGTTGACTCTTTAAAACCTTTCCAGTCAGCTGATTTTATTTTCCAACGGGGGGCGTGGGGAGGACTGTCATGCTCCTCTATCAGAGTCAGTGTCACAGGAAAGTGGTCGCTCCCGAATGGATTTTTAACGACATTCCATTCCATATAGGGAAGAAGGGTAGCAGAGCCAATCGCTAAATCTATGGAAGAAAATGAATTATGGTAGATGTTGTAATATGTGGGCTCTTTTTTGTTAAACAGACATGCACCAGAGGTTATTAGAAAGTTCTCTATAAGCCGACCCCTGGCGTCACACCGGGAGTCTCCCCACAAAGTGCTGTGAGCATTAAAATCACCGGCAATAATGTATGGTTCCGGGAGCTGGTCAGTTAGCATATAAAATTCCGTTTTGCTGAGTTTGTAGTCTGGCGGTATGTAGATAGAACAGATGGTTACCAACTTGTTGAAGAGTATCGCTCGCACGGACACCGCCTCAAGTGGTGTCTGAAGAGAGAGATTCTGGCAAGCAACAGATTTATCCACAATTATTGCTACACCTCCAGAGGAGGCAACAGCAACGTCACGGTCTTTACGGAAGATAGCATATTGTCTGAGGAAGTTTGTTTGTGTGGGTTTTAGATGTGTTTCCTGAACACACAGCACTTTTGGGTTATATTTTTTAAGAAGTTCCCTAATATCGTCGAGGTTGTGGAGAAGTCCTCTCACATTCCACTGTAAAATTTGTGTGTCCATTTTGAATGTGTTTTTGTGCTGTGCGTTCAAGAATACAAAGTTAGCTCACGGGCCCTTTCCAGGAGCCGTGACACGAGATTTTTCTTTTTTGGAGCGGTCGATGGAATCGCGCCGCTCCTTAGGCGCTGGCTGCGCCCTCACGCTTGGTGTTGTGTCCATCTCCTCTTGCGAGGCGCTGGACACGCGCTCTTGCGAGCGGTTAGTTTGACGTGAAGGCCTCGTCTCGAGGGACGAGACCTTGGAGGCCACCAGCCCGGAGGTCGATGGCCCCTTGTTCTGAGATGGCGGAGCAGCGCTAGCTGCAGCCGCCGAGGGGGCGGATGGCGTCACCGCCGGCCCACTACGCGTGTGCCAGACAGCCGCCGGGAGCCGTTGTGGCGCTGCCCCCTGACGCGCCACTTCGGCAAAGCTGGTTTTTGGCAGGTGCAATACCCGCCTGCGTGCCTCCTTGAAAGTTATGTTTTCCTTTACTTTAATAGTTACTATTTCCTTTTCTTTTTTCCAGGTTGGGCACGACCGCGAGTAGGCGGCGTGCTCCCCATCACAGTTAACACAATGTAGAGAGCTTTCACAAGACTCGGAGGAGTGTTCAGAAGCACTGCATTTTGCACAAGTTTGGCGGCCTCGACAGTTCTGTGAACTATGGCCGAACCGCTGGCATTTAAAACATCGTAGAGGATTTGGCACGTATGGCCTAACACGAAGCTTGATGTATCCGGCCTCGATGGTTTCGGGCAGCACACTCGAGTTAAAAGTAAGTATCAGATGCTTTGTCTGGATTTCCTTGCCGTCGCGCCTCATCTTGATCCGTTTAACATTGATTACGTTCTGGTCACTGAAGCCCTCCAGGAGTTCAGCTTCACTCAGCTGCAACAGATCATCATCTGATACAACGCCACGGGTGGTATTCATGGTACGGTGCGGGGTTACTGTTAATTGAGCTTCTCCAAATGCCACTAGGTTGGGTAGTTTCTCGTATTGTTTCATATCATGGAGCTCCAAGAGGAGATCCCCGCTTGCCATCCTGGATGCTTTATAGCCGGGTCCAAAAATATCAGTCAGAGTCTTTGACACAAGGAAAGGTGAGATTGTTCGTACTGATTTGTCTGTTTTTTCTGAGTGGATCACATGAAATCGGGGAAAGTTCTGTGTTTGACGTCCAAAAAACTGGAAAACATCTTCGGTGCGCCCTCGTTTCAGACGGCGATCATGGAGTGGGGGGAAAGGTTCAGCCATAAGTATTGGTGCGTTTTTCGGCAGCGACGCCAGCCACCCACCATGGAGCCCAACGAGGGGACGCTGCAGAAACTGGAAAAGCCAGGTCCTGCAAACGCCAGCTGTACGCCACTACTATAACCAAATATGGAGTATCCAAGGTTGGCTACCCACACAAGGTTAACCCTAGCTGCCTGGGAAAACGGAAGTAAAAGGGAAGTGAAAAGAAGACAGGATAGATTGAAAGTGAGAGAGAAAGACGAAGATTTAAGAGGAGGACAGGAAAAGGCAACTGCCGATTTCCCCTGGGTGGGTCAGCCCAGGGGTGCCGTCTATGTGAAGCAGAGGCCGAAGAGGTGTGTTGCCTCCGCCGGGGGGCCTTAAAGGTCCGAACACCCGGCATCAGCTCAACCTCCAGGATCCCCCTTTCCCCAGACACGGCTAAGCCACGCACGGCTACAGGCGGGAGGGTCCAACCCTCATGTGCTCGGGTACGTGGTGGCGCAACTCACCAAACGCCTGCTGACGCAGACGCCCCTGCGGGGGGTTCCTGGTGTGGCGTAGTGGGGTGCAGAGTAACGAAATGGGGAATGGCTCGTTGTGTCTTATAACATTGTTAATACATGTGGCTAATCTTAATTCCCGTACAAAATCAAAAGGCAAGATTTTTAGCATAGAGAACAGGGGTTTGCTTGGCTCGTAGTATCGCGAGAAAGGTATCGTTTTTGCAAACGTCTTACTTGTTCAAGGTAGGAATTATATTGATCAGGATTCTGTTCAAGGTAGGAATTATTAGACCCTGATCAGGATTCTGTTGTTCAAGGTAGGAATTATTATATTATCAGGATTCTACACAGTACAAAAGGTGGCAGTTCACTAGAGTAAAGTTCAAAACTCGGAGTACTGAAGCGTCGAAATATTCACGGGCTTGCACGAGGGCATAACAACTTGAAGCTAATTTAGAATAGACAGCATCTATCTGAAGCTGCCAACTTAAGCAGCTATATTGAAGGACACCAAGGTAAGAGATAGAGTCAGTACGTTCGATAGGGCAATTCATAGGCGGAAAGTTTTAATTTTTCCGGGGAGGGCTGAGGCCCGACCAGCTTTCCGAAACCTGCCCATCTATATATATATATATATATATATATATATATATATATATATATATATATATATAAAGGGTGTTTCAGCGAACACTTTCAACAATCCTTAAAGGTTGCCTGTGGCAGAAAGCACACTTCTAGTTCATGAGCTGGTCTACTCGAAGAGGCGGACATTACTTGCACAAGAAATTGAAATGCATAATCGAATAATTAACACAAATACACTAATTAAGTTTTTAACTAAAACCTGATGGCCCATATTGCAATTTACAAATTGTAGCCGTGGAGTTCGCAAGACGGATCCACTCAGAACGAATTCTCCGGATGACACCAGTTTCGAGATATTAATTCCCAACTTTCCGGCGAAATGCATTGGCATTCCAGTCGCTTTTGTATTTTGTTTTATTGCTGTATTTCGCTTTTTGTATTGAAGCACAAAATTAACTGGAACGCCAATGCATTTCTCCGCAAAATTCGGGAATATCTCGAAACTGGTGTCATCCGGAGAATTAATTCCAAGTGAATCCGTCTTGCCAACTCCACGGCTACAATTTGTAAATTGCAATATGCGCCATCAGGTAATTAGTTAAAACCCTAATTAGTATTTTTTAATTAGTCGATTATGCATTTCAATTTTTGTGAAAGTAATGTCCGCCTCCCCGAGTAGACCAGCTCATTAGCTAGAATTGGGCTATCTGCCGCAGCCAACCTTGAATAAATTTTGAAAGTGTTCGCTGAAACACCCTGTATATATATATATATATATATATATATATATATATATATATTGACACGTATACATGTTTATCTTTCAGCGGTGGCCGCTTTCGACCGGCTAACAAATGTTAAACGTTATCGCTCGGCGCAGGACGCGCCTGTATCGGAAGTTTCTAGAACGTTATCGATGCTTCTTTCCGTTGCCTGTTTTCACCGACGCTTATGTTATCTGATTGTATGACCGACGCGAATTGTCTAGAACTTTCTAGAAGACACGCGGGCATCAGGGATTAATCTGGAACCTTCGATGACTCAGGTATAAAAGCCGACGCGCTTCGCCGCTGATCAGATTTTCGACGATCGCCGACTGTGTTCGCCGCTATCGTTGTGCTTTGAGTGTAGCTTGCTTTTGTGGGCACAGGTTCGCCCAATAAACAACCAGTTTCGTCATATACAGTTTTGCGACTGTTTTCTCTACCGTCACTACTACGTGACATCTGGTGGAGGTGCTAGTTCGTTCATGCACCGAACGCCCCCGCAAAGCCGCGACCCAAGCCCGAAACCGGAGAACAAGACCAACGTCGCCCAAGACCAGCGAGCTAGCCGTAGGAAGCAAAGACTTGTGCCGGAGTTCGGACTTCTTCCTGAAAAGACCACTGCAATCAAGGCCAAGTCAACGACCAAAATGGCAGCACCAGCGTCCCCCATCCTGCTGCAGCAACCTCGGGAGCCACCGACTTTTCGTGGATCATCCGCTGAAGACCCTGAAACCTGGCTGGAGACATACGAGAGGACCGCGACGTTCAACAAATGGAGCGACGACGACAAGCTGCGCCATGTTTATTTTTCATTGGATGATGCTGCTCGGACCTGGTTTGAGAATAGAGAGACCACCCTGGTGACGTGGGACCTATTTCGTGAGAACTTCATGAGGACTTTCACGAATGTCGTGCGAAAAGAAAGGGCCGAAGTTTTATTAGAAACCAGAGTGCAATTGCCGAACGAGAACATCGCAATCTTTACGGAGGAGATGACTCGCCTCTTCCGCCACGCCTACCCCGATATGTCCGAGGAAAGAAAGTTCGGTTCTTGATGCGGGGCGTCAAAGAGCACCTATTCACTGGATTGATGCGCAACCCGCCCAAGACTGTGGCAGAATTTGTTTCGGAGGCCACAACGATCGAGAAGACGCTTGAAATGCGAGTCAGGCAATACAACCGCCGTGCACTGACAAACTACGCCGAAGCTCAAGCTCTAGGCGCCGACGACCTGCACGAGTCGATCAGAGCGGTTGTACGGGAAGAACTACAGAAATTATTCCCAAGATCGCATCCTCAGGTGACTTCGCTCGCTGACATAGTTAAAGAAGAGGTTCAGCGATCACTGGAAGTGCCAGAAGTTCCGGCATCGCCTCAACCACAGCCGCAAGCGATGACCTAGGCCGCCGTCACCCGTCGTCAAGGCCCCCCTCCGCGCTCGCGCCAGGGCCCCGTAACGCCGCATTTCCGTCGTCCACCGCCGCCGCCGCCAGCACGCCCGCCCGTCGCCCAGCGCAGCTACCAAAAAAAGACAGACATTTGGCGCGCCCCCGACCACCGCCCGCTCTGCTATCACTGCGGGGAAGCCGGCCATGTCTACCGCCGATGCCCATATCGCGAGATGGGCCTACGAGGGTTCGCCGTCAACGCGCCACGTCCACAGCTTGGCGAGCGACCACGTGACATCGCCGACTACCTTGCCGGAGCCCAGTGGCAACCACGACGACCCTCACGCTCGCCGTCACCAGGCCGCTACATCTCGCCGCATCGCCGCCAGTATGCCGGCCCAACCCGGGGCCGATCTCCCAGCCCTTACCCGGGAAACGAAAGGCAGCAACCGATGGAGGTGCGGTTGCTGTACGACGCAATGCCGAAGATCCTCCGCCGCCGACGACGACGACGATTCGCGAATCATCACGACGAGATATCAGCACGCCGCCTAGCAACAGCCTTGACAACACATCGCCGCCGAACGAAGACCTTCCGACGCGACGTAGCAGCAGCAGAGCAGGCCGACGCAGCCGTGATTCGACGCCACGAATTAACCGCAACGCCAGACGCCGGTCTACCGATCTAGACGTGCTTATCGATGGTCATAACGTCACCGCTCTCATCGACACTGGCGCCGACTATTCAGTTTTCAGTGGCGCGTTCGCCGCCAAGTTAACGAAGGTGAAGACGGCCTGGCAATGACCCGATATACGGACAGCGGGAGGTCACCTAATAACGCCGGCTGGAATCTGCACAGCGCGAGTCACGGTAAACAACCGCACTTACCCGGCGAGCTTCGTAATCCTGCAGCACTGCTCCAGGGACATCATCCTAGGCATGGACTTTCTACACCAACATGGTGCAGTCATCGACTTAAGGTCCAAGTCGATAACGCTTTCAACACACAAAGCGATACCGCCGGATACAAGCATGAGTTACCATGCCTTGAATGTGCTTGAAGAACAAGTCACCGTTCCGCCTCGCTCAAGCGTAATGATTTCCGTCGGTACCGAAGTGTCTGCAGACATGGAGGGCGTCATCGAGGGCGATCATCACTTACTGCTCGACCGTGAAATTTGCGTCGCTAGAGGCATAGGTGAACTACGCGAAGCGAAAGCAAGAGTGATGCTCAGGAACTTCAGCCACGAATATAAGCACATTAACAAAAGCACCACGGTCGCCTACATCGACGAAATAGTACAAGCCACCAGTGCTTTTGCCTTCACAGATTCTAGTGTACCTTCAACGACGACTGTAGTACCTGAACCAACTTTCGACGTCAATCAGAACCTTCCCAATCATAAGAAAGAACAGCTAAAAGCTCTGCTCCTGCAATACAAGGACTGCTTCTCGTCGTCGTCAAAAGTTCGACAAACCCCTGTCGCCAAGCACCGCATTATAACCGACGAATATGTCCGCCCACTCCGTCAGAGCCCGTACCGAGTTTCGGCGCGCGAACGCGAGGCCATAAGGCAACAAGTCCACGAAATGCTACGCGACGACATCATCCAGCCGTCGAAGAGTCCGTGGGCGTCCCCCGTGGTGTTAGTGAAGAAGAAGGATGGAACCCTACGTTTCTGCATCATTATCGTCGCCTCAACAAGATCACGAAGAAGGACGTATACCCCCTCCCACGGATTCACGACGCCTTGGATCGACTATACAACGCAAAGTATTTTTCGTCGATGGACCTCAAAACCGGCTACTGGCAAATCGAAGTCGATGAGAGGGACCGGGAGAAGACTGCCTTTATAACACCAGACGGGCTGTTCGAGTTCAAGGTCATGCCGTTTGGTCCTTGCTCGGCACCTGCGACATTCCAACGCGTCATGGATACAGTACTGGCAGGCTTGAAGTGGCAGACTTGCCTCGTCTATTTGGACGACGTCGTTGTGTTTGCCTCAAGCTTCGAAGAACACCTGCGGCGCCTTGAAACAGTTCTTCAAGCAATCAAAACCTCCGGACTCACGTTAAAGCCCGAAAAGTGCCGCTTCGCATATGAGGAGCTCTTGTTTTTGGGCCACGTCATAAACAAGTCTGGAGTGTGCCCCGACCCTCAGAAAACTGCGGCCATCTCCAACTTTCCTCCGCCCGCTGAAAAGAAGGCAGTGCGTAGATTTCTTGGACTGTGCGCCTATTACAGGCGCTTCGTCAAGAATTTTTCATGGATCGCTGAGTCACTGACGTATCTCAGGAAGGCCCACGTCGAGTTCAAGTGGGAGACGCCGCAAGTCGAAGCATTGGAAGAACTGAAGCGACGCCTGCAATCGCCGCCAATACTTGCGCATTTCGACGAAAACGCCGATACCGAAGTCCACACCGACGCAAGCAGCGTAGGACTCGGCGCCGTGCTTGTGCAGAGGACTGACGGACTAGAAAGGGTTGTAAGTTACGCTAGCCGGTCGCTATCGAAGGCGGAAGCAAATTATTCCACAACAGAAAAGGAGTGCCTCGCCATCATCTGGGCAACATCAAAGTTTCGCCCCTACCTCTATGGCAGGCCCTTTAAAGTTGTGAGCGACCACCACGCCTTGTGTTGTCTAGCTAAGTTGAAGGATCCTTCAGGTCGCCTCGCACGCTGGAGCCTGAGACTTCAAGCATTCGACATCACCGTCGTTTACAAGTCCGGGCGAAAGCACTCTGACGCCGATTGTTTGTCTCGCGCCCCCGTCGAACCGCCGCCACAAGACGACCAGGATGACGACACTTTCTTGGAACCCATCAGTGCCGACGAATTCGCCGAACAACAACGGGCCGACCCGGAACTAAGGAGCCTTGTAGACTACCTGGAAGGCAAGACCGTCATTGTGCCGAAGGTGTTCAGGCGAGGATTGGCGTCGTTTTTCTTGCAAAACGACATTCTCCTAAAGAAGAACTTCTCGCCTCTCCGAGCCAACTACCTCCTCGTGGTACCCTCAGCATTGCGTCCAGAGGTTCTGCAAGCTCTCCATGAGGACACAACGGCTGGACATCTCGGTTTTTCACGCACTCTCGCGAGGATACAAGAAAAATACTACTGGCCTCGCCTCTCTGCTGACGTCGCCCATTACGTAAGGACATACCGAGACTGTCAGGGACGCAAAACACCGCCGACATGGTCAGCCGGACTTCTACAGCCAATCGAGCCACCTCGCCGACCGTTCCAGCAGATCAGGATGGACTTACTGGGGCCTTTTCCGACGTCGACGTCCGGGAATAAATGGATCGTCGTCGCTACGGACTACCTCACCCGCTACGCCGAAACAAAAGCCTTGCCCAAAGGCAGTGCCGCCGAGGTAGCCCGATTCTTCGTTGAGAACATCCTCCTGTGTCACGGTGCCCCAGAAGTCCTCATCACCGACAGAGGCACGGCCTTTACGGCAGAACTAACTCAAGCCATCCTGAGGTACAGCCAGACAAGCCATCGCCGCACCACTGCCTACCACCCGCAGACGAATGGCCTCACCGAGCGCCTAAATAAGACCATCGCCGACATGCTGGCAATGTACGTCGACGTAGAACACAAGACGTGGGATACCATCCTTCCGTACGTGACCTTCGCATACAACACGGCCGTGCAAGAAACGACGCACATGGCGCCGTTCAACCTGGTCTATGGAAGGAACCCGGCAACGACGCTTGACGCCATGCTACCAGACCTCGCTGACGAAGAAAATCTCGACGTTGCCACTTATTTGCAGCATGCCGAAGAAGGTCGACAGCTCACCCGCCTGCGCATCAAGAACCAGCAGAGGACCGACAGCCGACACTACAATCTACGACGACACTACGTCGAGTACCAGCCCGGCGACCGTGTTTGGGTCTGGACTCCGATACGCCGACGAGGACTTAGCGAGAAACTGTTGCGTCGCTATTTCGGACCATATAAGATAATCCGACGTATTGGCGCACTGGACTATGAGGTCGTGCCAGACGGCATTTCGCAATCACAGCGGCGCCGGGCACGACCTGAAGTCATCCATGTGGTGCGTCTTAAACCTTTCTACGCCCGCTGACGACGTTAGGTACTTTGTTACTTTGTTATTGTTTTTTTTATTACGCATGGTTTTGTTTTCGCTTTCGTGTTTGTAGCATCGGGACGATGCTTTTTAAGGGGAGGGTATTGACACGTATACATGTTTATCTTTCACCGGTGGCCGCTTTCGACCGGCTAACAAATGTTAAACGTTATCGCTCGGCGCAGGACGCGCCTGTATCGGAAGTTTCTAGAACGTTATCGATGCTTCTTTCCGTTGCCTGTTTTCACCGACACTTATGTTATCTGATTGTATGACCGACGCGAATTGTCTAGAACTTTCTAGAAGACACGCGGGCATCAGGGATTAATCTGGAACCTTCGATGACTCAGGTATAAAAGCCGACGCGCTTCGCCGCTGATCAGATTTTCGACGATCGCCGACTGTGTTCGCCGCTATCGTTGTGCTTTGAGTGTAGCTTGCTTTTGTGGGCACAGGTTCGCCCAATGAACAACCAGTTTCGTCATATACAGTTTTGCGACTGTTTTCTCTACCGTCACTACTACGTGACAATATATATATATATATATATATATATATATATATATATATATACCCTCTGCTAACATTTTTCCATTTTTAGCTTTGCCATTTCTAGCTTTATATTGACACCTCAGGCAAATTGTCGCGGTTGTCGTCGCCGTGATGTTCTGCATTAAATCCAAAAGCCGTATGCATGAGCGACCCATATACTGTGGGTGCGGGAAAAAGCACGTAACAGTGAGCCGAAAAGGATGGTGGCTTGATGGGCATTATTTCCCACACGCTCAATATTCGGGTTAGTTGTAGATCACGTAATCAAACGCGAATTGGAAGGAGAGAACGCGTCTTCTCCTCTAGCCCTGCCGTAACTGTGAATGACTGTGCGTGGCTGACGCTTATGGGGCCCGCGTGCCATATCTAATAATTAGATATGGCACGCGGGCCAATTATTGTTGGTATTCATTGGCGAACAATTATTGTTGGTATTCAATGGTGGGTGCAATGATGAAGGGCGACCAGGGATGGCTTTTAACTTCATGCGCGCTGTCTTCCTTGCCGGGCTGTCCTTCTGCGCCCCTAGTGTTGCAGAGTTAAGAAACAGAGGTCATCGCAGATCCCTCACAGATGCCTTCAGTAGTGGACATTAAAATGGCAGATAATGATGATGAATCTAAGTTTCAGAGTTGCGGTGAATCGCGCGGCTGCACGAACCGTTCGCCTCCGCTGCCGGCGTTCTTCACGATGCTTGCGTTGTGAAAGCGAGTGCTCGAGGTCATACAGGGAGGTATTTACATGTTTACATGGTCCATGCTTATACGTCCACTATGTCCACTATGCTTACTATTTTAACTTTAGGTGAATGTTTACTACAATTTATATGGCCGCTAGAACTCTTGTAAGGGCCAGACTTTTCCATCGCGATTTTGACGAGCCTTTCATGGGACCGGGCCATTTGACCTCCTTTTTCCAACTACGAGTATGAAATCTGCCGTAAACCTCCGCGATCGCCTCCTCCCGAGATCCAGTAGCGACGCGCGAAAGTATGCTGCACGCGACAATTCGCTGTTGGGCCCGATCAGAATCAGCGCACGGAACGTGATTGCTTCTCGGTTGGATGACTTTTTTCATATTGGCTGTCAAGTTGTGGGTGCGGCCCTTACACGGGTGCGATCTTCACATGGTTTCACAGGGTAAGAATCTTCCTTCGTGTAATTGTCTTTACTTGGCTATCACTAATACTGCTTCGCCTTCCTGGCTAAACTACACTTTTATTTTTTTAGTACTTTGAGTCCGAGTATAAGCAAGGTGTTTATATACAAGGTGTTTCAGCGAACAGGTTCCAAAATTTTTAAAGGTGGCCTGAGGCAGATAGTACAATTCTAGTTCATGAGCTCGTCTACTCGAAGAGGCGGGCATTACTTGCACAAAAAAATGAAATGCATAATCGACTAATTGACAAAATTAACAAACTAAGTTTTTAGCTAATTTACCTTATGGCCAATGATGCAATTTACAAATTCTAGCCGTGGAGTGCGGATTCACATTGAACTAAATCTCAGGTTGACACCAGTATAGTATGGTATGATAAAACTTTATTACGGTCCCTCGGAACGTGCGTCAGCACGTAGCGGGCCGCTCCCCCGTCAGTACAGAAAGGCCCAGCCTCTCTGCTGCGTCGCGGGCCCGATGGACACCAGTGTCGAGATATTAATTCTCTAACTTTTCGGAGAAATACATTGGCGTGCCAGTCACTTTCTCAATAAAACGTCGTTTTATGCATCAAAGCAGAAAAGTATGAAAAGAACAAATTATGGGATTTGACGTGCCAAAACCACGATCTGATTATGAGGCACGCTGTAGTGGAGGACTATGGAATAATTTAGACCACCTGGGGTTTCAGATTTAGATACCTAAATCTAAGTATACGGGTGTTCTAGCATTTCGCCCCATCGAAATGCAGCCGCCCTGGCCGTGATTTGATCCGGCGACCTCATGCTTAGCAGTCCAACACCATAGCCACTAAACAACCACGGCGGGTAAGCGCAAAAGTAACTGGAACGCCAATGGATTTGTCCGCAATGTTCGGGAATTAATATCTCGAAACTGGTGCCATCCTCAGAATTAGCTCCTAGTGCATCCGCCTTGCGAATTCCACGGCTAGAATTTGTAAATTGCGACACGGGCCATAAGTTAATATTGCTACGGCATGAGCCGGACAAGGAGAAGAGGAGGAAGACGTTAGCTGGCGCAGCCTTTGGACGCCATCTTTACTTCACCATCAAACTCGTCCTTTAAATAAAGCCGGTTCAACATTAACCGTAACAGTTTTGTGGTGGAGGTGCTGGGTATTTCGACCAACACGACGGAGCTGCTGCAGCAAGTGCCACGCCGAAGCCGAAGCCTCGCTCGACTGCCTCCGACACCACTTGAGATCCCGATGTCCCACAGCGGTGACCAACAGCCTTCTCTGGCTGCTCCAGTGCGAACAACCGGCACCTGGATGCATCAGATGGAACCCCGCCCTTTCTCAGGAAAATTCGGCGAGGACGTGGAGGAATGGCTCACCCACTGCAAGCGTGTGAGCAAGTACAACGGCTGGAACTCCACGGCTCAACTCGACAATGTCGGTCTGTTCCTCACAGACACGACGCTAGTGTGGTTCGAGAACCAAGAAGATTCCTTCACAACGTGGCACAGCTTCGTTACTGACCTCACAGAGTGCTTTGGCGATTCCACGACGAAAAGGAAGCGGGCGGCGCAGACATTGCTTCAGCGCGCTCAAGTCCCAGGTGAGACCTGTACTACTTACGTAGAGGCGATCCTGAAGCTTTGCTAAACGGTCAATCCTCGAATGTCCGAAGAGGACAACGTTGGACATCTTCTCAAAGGCATAGCCGAGGACGGTTATAATTATTTAATCGGAAAGGAGAGTCTCGCCTCGGTCGCCGACCTCATCAAGCATTGCCGCACAATTGAGGCTTTGAAGCTGCACCGTATCACGCCAAAGTTCGGCAGGTTAGCGAATGTCACAATGGTGGCAAGCGTTGACGACAACGACAACTGCAATTTTCAATTTGACCTTGCGGCAACTATAACGCAAATTGTCCGCGAAGAACTTGAACGGCACACCACAGGGGCGGATGTCGAACAGCTTCGTTGCACTTGCAACCAACCTCAAGAGCATGCATCTGCTGTGTCGGCATTGTCTGCCATGCCAGGCGTTGCAGGCTGTCGAGTCGATCAGCTGCGACAGCATCGACGTTCCTCTCCCGACGACATGACGCACGATCAGCGCACTCGTCGAGCTACCACCACGAATCGGCATTCGGAAGATCGCGTTTATTATTCGCAACGTCCTAGGGTTGACCCCGAGGCTTACAACGTCGGTCGCGCATCGCCTGTGTGTTAAAGCTGTGGCGCCTCAGGACACATTGCTCGTTTTTGTCGCCGGCGCCGACAGAGAACAACATATGGCCCACCACCAGCTTGGCCTAATTTTGAACAAGTCAGTTATGACTACCGCTGGCCGACAGACCCTGATACTGCAAACACCCCAGGTG
Organism: Dermacentor silvarum; assembly: GCF_013339745.2. Lineage (NCBI taxonomy): Eukaryota > Metazoa > Arthropoda > Arachnida > Ixodida > Ixodidae > Dermacentor > Dermacentor silvarum. Next base: position 141,978,143 of record NC_051157.2, read on the forward strand.
CGCCACCCCGGAATACCTTCCGTCAATATAATAGACGGAGAGGGTGCGCCAGCTAACGTCTTCCTCCTCTTCTCCTGGCCCGGTTCATGCCGCAGCAAAGGTTAAAAACCTAATTAGGTTAAAAACCTAATTGGTGATTTTTTTAATTAGTCGATTATGCATTTCGATTTTTTGTGCAAGTAATGTCCACCTCTTCGAGTAGACCAGCTCATGAACTAGAATTGTGCTATCTGCCACAGGCAACCCTTAAAATTTTTTTTGAAAGTGTTTGCTGAGACACCCCGTATTTATGGCCTCTGCATGCAAGAGCTGGGCGATGTTTCCATCCCTAATGCGTAAATGTTGTAAATAATTAAAAGAGCTTTTTTAAATTTTATTTTGTCGCCAGTCGTTAGCATTGCCTACTGAAAAGAGAATCAATATTGAGACACATGTCACTCACGTGCTTTTCACACGCCGTTGATAGCAGACTCTGCCGAAGGGGTCACTGAAGTCTGCAGGTTTTTTTCGGGGTCAGAAAATTACGCAAAATAATTTGAAGTGAGGTGAACGTATATCAACATATTCATTCTCTAGGTATAGGCTATCCATTCAGTTGACTACCTCCTTCTTTTTAGAAAATATAATAAGCGTTGTCCTTTGTATATATTTAAATATATTGTGGCTGTGCGGGGTTTTTAGCGGAAATTTAAAAAAAAATGTTAAAGTGAGCAAACACGGGTGAGGTAGCCGCCGCTGGTGTTTCTAATGCGCTTGTCCTCCTATTGTCAGGATTTGCCGAAATAAAGCGAAAGTATCAATTAAAAGCCGTCCACGTCTGCGCCAACAATAGTGTCGTAAGCTTTTAGCCACAACAAAAGCGAAAATGTGGAGGCAACGCAAGAGAATCCTCAAATTATGTGGGTAACAGAACTCCGGTAATCACATTTTAGGGGCGCGGGGGGGGGGGGCTCGAGCCCCAGAGCCCCCCCCGTAGTCGGCGCCTATGGGGCAATTATTAATACGTATTACTATATCATTATTTGGAGTAGTTTTAGTTCGGGAGTGGAAAACCATATATTTTGTTTTATTGGGATTTATGGTAAGCTTGTTAGCAGCAAACCAATCAGCAACTTTGGCGAGTTCTGTATTCATTTTTTCTTCTATGTCAGAAACATTATCCCCGGTAATAATTAGGGCGGTGTCGTCAGCATACATGAGCATTTCGGCGGTGGTTAGTGCTTGTGGTAAGTCGTTTATGTATAGCAGTTACAGCAACGGACCTAATACAGAACCTTGCGGCACACCTGTTTGTATGGATTGAAGGGAAGAAGTAACGTTATAAAAGAGAAGTAACAACCTGCCATTTACATGTCAGGAACATAAAGTAGACATCATAGCACAAGTTCTTGACTACTGTATAGGAGTGCGGATGCGGCAATATTACAAGCAACTGAAAAAGAATGAGAGCAACAAATCTCAAATGTTGCGCAAGCCTTCGAAACTAGTCCAGTGAGTTGCTGCCTCAAAGTTGAAGTGAATAGTTTTCGTTTTTCACGGGTTTTCAATACTGTTTTCCTTTTGAGTTGAAGTGCTGTCTTATTCTTTTTGTGGCGAAGCAGTGAATTATAATAAAGCAATGTGTTCATGAATGAATGTATTTCTAAATCACTGTAATAGAAGGTGCCATTTTTGAGTTCATTCACGCCGTGAGTTGGTCCTTTTCTACGAACCATCCCTACCTGCGTTTGCCGTCCCTCTCTCCCCGTGCGAGACCTACGCTTGTAACAATGAGAATATTTCAGGTTTTTCGTGCTAAAACCACGATATGATTGTGAGGCACGCCATAGGAGGGCTCCGGAAACTTCGACAATCTGGTGTTCTTTAACGTGCACTGATATCGTACCTAGCCCAAATATGTAGCCAATCGATAGCTAATAAATATGTAATCAATAATCTATCAATAATTAATGAAATCCGGAAAATGCTGGGGATGACGTGGTAGTGCTTAGCCTAGGCTAAATACGTGGCAAATACCTTGCGATAGCCAATCAATTGTTAATCGACAATCGATGAATAATCAATAAATTCCGAAAAATGCTTGGGATGACTTGGTAGTGTTCAGCCTAGCCCAAATACGTGGCCAATACCTTGCGATAGCCAATCGATAGCTAATTGATAACGGGTTAAGAATCTCTTATGGAATAAAGGAGACACAAGGACAGTACCCGTTCCTGCGCCAGCTGTTCTATTATCTGCCTCGTCGTCTTCTTCCTGTCCACGCCTGCAGTCCAAGCCCGCGAGCCTAACCGAATCTCTTTCTCTTCATTACACTCGGTCACGCTGCCGAAGTTAGCTCAGGGGGTTGCGATGGCCAGCTGGTGATGGGAAAGCAGAATCGACAACACTTTGGAATGGGAGTCGTCCTTAAGGTCGTCCTGTACGCAGCCAGCTTCTCTGGAGGTCGGCACTGAGTGTTGTGCTCGGGTCGCATGCTTCGCCAATGATTGTCTCGTCGCATTTGGTAAAGCATGGCAGGCCGTCTTGGACACTGACCCACCGTCTGCCTCGCCAAACAGGGACGGTTGCACTTGTCGCGGTCATTTGCAGTGCGTCGGGTTGGTATGTCATGTGTTCGACGTAACGACGGGGCGAGTTTCAATGCCGATGTGTGACGCGACTTGCGCTTTCGCAGTGTTGCAGCTGCCGGTCCAAGGCACTCCGAGGGGCTCGACTTGTCAGGGCTTGGCAAAAAGTCGCGTGTAACCGAACTGTCCTGGCCAGAAGCCGTGCCATCGGAAAGAGACATTTGGCCTGCAATGTGTGTTGCGAAAGTAGGAGTTGCGGGTCTATTAATGCTTTAAACAATAGACAGCTGTGTGTGCGCCGAAAGCGATGGTTTTTCGGGCTTCTGGTCTCTTGTGGGTCTCTTGCTGTTTCTCAGCGGCGTTTGAAAGTATTCAGCCAATGCCTACTTAGAAGTCGGGAGTTGTGATTCTCGTGTGGAGCTTGGAGATTGCGTCGCCAACAGTAGTGTATGGGATATCACCTTTGGGCTCTGGAAGTGATGGTGTGGTGCCTGATGCCGAAGCAGAGTCCGAGACCCGCGGCGGAATAAGTAGCTCGCAACCGTGGTCTACAGCGGGGCAGGCCACGAGCCTGTCGACTAAAACCTTGTTGGGTGCAGCTGCAGTGGCGAGATCGTGCTCCTCCCGAGCTTCGCGGGGATGCAGTCGCAGAATATCGGCCGGCATAGACGGCCATGTTCAAATAGGAGCAGTGGTCACCATGGGCTTCCCAGCGTCTTCGGTAGAGCCGACGGCGAGACCCGGTGAGCACGCGTCTCCGGTTGGGCAGCCTGCAGACCTCTCTGTCCAGACGTTGCTGGCCACCACTGCCGCTTTAAGGTGGTGCACCTCAGGATCTCAGGCCACAGAGCCGTGCTGGCCGGGCTCGTTGCAGGCATACGTGAGCTGGCCGAAAGCAGCTATCAGAGCTGCACATCAGTCAGGCCAGGACCACTGCGTGACGCCTTCGTAGTTGCCCCAAGCCTTCCTGGCCCCGCAAAGTCGTTTTGCATCTTTCGTGTTCTGGCCAAGCATGCCGATCACCCAAGGCATTAATGTTGCGAATCCAAAAGATGGCGTCGTCTTAAAAACCACTAAACGCCGGTATTTCCACGAATTCCGGCTGCTCAAAGCCGCATCGCGGCTGCCTCAACTCCGCCGTACACCCTGTCCAGAGGCCTGAGGAACCAGGGCCGGTGGTCACGGACAGGCGGTCGTTGTGGTAGTAAGGCAGCCGGTTCTACCACCAAAGAAGCATCGATGGCATACCTTGGTGGCTTGGAGATCGAAGTAGTGCCTCGGAGGATATCCTCGCCAAGGGAAGCGTGGACGGTGTTGCCAGGCAGGGCAGGTTCAAGACGGGGAGGCCGAAGCGCTCTCACTGAGAGGTTGCAACGGTGGAACCGCCGAGGGATGCCAAGTTGTTCGTCATAAGCTCGAGCTGGTGTCTCAGCTTGGCGATGGCTTGGACGAGATCACCGGTAGAGTCCTGCCCTAGAACCACCGATGAGGCTTGGACGTCGGCCCTGGATGGTGCGGTGGGTGGTTGCGACGGTGGTAGGGTGGCCGGCTTCATAACCGAGGATGTGTGGACGGCGTTCTAGGGCAGGAGCGACCCCGGACGCCGAAGTACCGTGAGGAGAGACTTAAGGCTGGAGCGCCTTAAGGCAGGTTCATTGTAGGCTGCGCCATTGTAATGGAATCAAGGAGACACAGAGACAGCACCTGATGATGATGATGATGCCTCAATGAATGGCACGAGCCACTGTGGGGATAGGCCATGAACCGGGTGGTATTATGATCAAAATTTAAAGTAAATTATTTATAAATAAGTAAGTAATAAACAATGAAAATAAATGAATAATTGAAGATGAGAAATGAAGCGATAATAAAAGAAATAAGTTGTCTATACTAAGTTAGTCAGCCTTGCCTGGATAGAAATAGTAATATGAATTTAATAATAAAATAAACCCAGTAAAGGATAGACGTAAATTTTGAATAATAATAATAAATATGATAATAAAATTGTGATTTTGTGACTTTACTTTCTGAATTTGCTAAATCTATAATATATTGAAAGATAAATAAATCAATAATGGAAAAATGGGAAAATATTATTAGGGCAATCTTTTTGTGTCGCACAGAAAATTATAAATGGCTCGGCAAACATTCCCGTGGCTATATCCTAACACCGTGGCTTCAAGTGAGAGTATAACTGAACTGCTGAACGGCAGTCCTAGATTACGAAGTGGGATTTCCAAACATCGTTGTCGATGATTAGAAAACCGCCGACACGATAATAAAAAGTGATCGATAGATTCTGGTTTATTGCAAAGGTAACATAATGGGGATGCCGCCAGACATATGTGCAAGTAAAATTTAGTTGTGTAATACGGCAACGCAGCCTTGTAAATGTTACTTCGAATTGCCGGTTAGGACACCAATGTCGGTTCCAAGAAGTAAATCATTATTTGGCCAACATTAATCCGGAATCCCCCACTGCGTCATGCTTCCCAATCATATCGTGGTTTTGGCATGTAAAAGCCCTGCAATTATTAGAGAGTTTTAGAATAGGGGCCCCAAAGGAAGAGCGTTGAAGCCACTGCACATGCGCAAGACGCAAAGTGTGTTTGGGTTTTGCATTAAATCAATTAATTTATATATATACATATATATATATATATATATATATATATATATATATATATATATATATATATATATATATATAGAAAGGCAACGTGACTGCGGTTCTCGCTTTCTCTCAACTAACTGGTGTAGTGGAGATTGATTCAATAGATGCCGCTGATTCGGAATGCAATTGTCGATTTCATGGCTCGTAGGCCTAACACGGATTGACTTGGCTGGGTGACGGTACGTAAAGTTGGTTACTGAAAACTAAGCGCAACAAGTTGCTTGCTGCTAACGCTTTGGCCGATAGCATGCTGCGATTGCAGCATCACTATGGCGCCAGAGAAAAGCTGTTATAAATATTAAAATAAAATATACCATTTTATAATAAAAAGAGTAATTTAAGTTCTAAATTGTAATGAAACGCGAAAACACGAAAATCTAAATTACTCTTCTCATTATAAAATGGTATATTTTATTTTAATATTTATAACAGCTTTTCTTTGACGCCATAGCGACGCTTCAAGCGCAACATGCTATCCGCTAACGCAAGAACGCCTTTTCTAAAACTATTCACTCCTGCATGCCCCAACGCTGACAGCCCCAAAGCTCTTTCGGGCTCCAAACTTTGTGGGCCCCTATTCTAGAACTTTATTAGCACATCAACATGGTTTGCTTTTTGACAGTAACCAGTTTTAACAGCATAACCTTCGTTCTGGGGTTTTACGTGCCAAAACCAATTCTGATTATGAGGCACGCCGTAGTGGAGGGCTCCGGATTAATTTTGACCACCTGGGGTTCTTTAACGTGCACTACAACACAAGCACACGGGCGTTTTCGCATTTCGCCTCCATCGAAATGCAGCCGCCGCGGCCGGGATAACAGCATAACCACTGTTATCAATTTGTTGTTTGCCTATTTGGTCTTTGTGCGCCGTCGTGGCTTTTAACATTTCGAGCGAGTTACGTTCGAGACGTGCTCGTCGCCGAATACGACTGCGCGCTTCTTACACTGGTGTACCGTTTTGTGCAGTAATCTTTTAAAGCTTGGCTTACACCGATTCAGACAAGGAGTGGCATCTGTTGTCTGTCACTCTATTTTAACGCATGTTCTTGCCGTGCTAGAGACCTAAGATGGTGGCCAGGTTGATGTCAATGGACAGTATATAGAGCATGTACCAGCTAAGCCGGGCCAAGCTCATTGAAAAAATAAAAACGAGAAAACAAGATAGGACGATGAGACAATTAACTGGAGATATCATAGCGCAAAAGACTTGTTTTAGCTAATAAAAAAAAGAAACCGTGAGCACGTCACAGATCGCTGGACAGCTGAACTTCTACGCCGTAGGTTGAGATGACGTGAGAGATCGATGAGGCTAAACATTATTTTGCGTTCACGACAGCCAAAAAGCATAGTTCGTAGTTGATATTAGTGTAAATAACTAAAAATAATAACTTAGTGCTATCTGTCATAAAATAAAAGCACTGATTTAGCCCTCTGCAGCGATTCGCTGGAACTTAAGAGCTTCCGGGCCCAACCAAAAAATGTTCTTTGCAAGCATGATGTCGCTATTGTTGATGTCAAGGGCCGACCGTCGCAGCGACAGGGACATTTTTTACGACGGGTTGTGCAAAAAAGGATTGCCGTAGTCGAATGTGAAAATGTATACACAAATAAAAGTGCAAATAAAAATGGCTCTATTGGGCTACGAAAATTTTCGCACTTTTTTGTGTTTGGCCACATTTGGGCTACAACTTCGCTAGCTTTTGGCAACGCCGCCTCGTCGGACCTGGCAACACTGGCAAGTCCTCCGCCTCTCGATGGACGGTCCAATAGATATAAACGGTAGTTTCTGATGTGGAAATCTTGGCCATTTGAGAGCCAAGTCTCCTACAAAAGAATGCCGGGAGAAAATTGAGAACAAAAATATATCAAATCTGTAGCTGCTGAAATAATGGAACGGCAGTTCCACTGTAATACCTATAAAACACCTATGATGAATTAATGCCTACTTTAGCATCGCTGGCTCTCAAATACTGTCTTTTAAATAATCTTTCTTCGAAAGACTGTCTTTACCATGCTTAGCGGATTTTGATTGAGGGATAAAACTTGAAGAATTGGGGTTCGCATTTGACTTTGAAAGACTATGCTTAACAATTTTTTTGGTTTTGGAGTGCGGGACAGAGGTGGATGAGTTATCATTGGGTGATCTTGCTCGTTTAAGCGTCGGAAGATCCATTTCTACATCTTGGTTGTTTTCTGACAATGATACAGAGAAGCATCCGTTGGCGGTCTGCTGAGTTGAAGTTGATAGTCTTGTATTTTCAGTGCTTTCTGCAATGACTAGCGAGAGTTGCCCAGCGTTCGATGTAATGGGATTTGTAGGAATCAGTGAGCTAGTGTTAGAACTCGCTACAGAACTGAAAAGCTGAATAATGTTTGATGTCATCACATGAGCTAGAGTCTCCGACAGGTTTGATGTTAGTCGTTCCATAGCTTTTGACACTGCTTTTTCGGCAGCTATCGCAATAGTATTGGCAAGGGTTGAGTCTGCAACCATTTGTTGACGGGCTGTCACTCCTCCATGTCCCTTAGATCTTCACCGGACCTCAGCAACAGCATCATGGCGTGAGCAACGTCTCCTTTCAAATACTTCTATAATTTCAAGTTCCTGTGTTCTCGCAGGACTATTCGAGCAGTTAGCGTGGTGACCACCACTACAGAGACAGCATTTTTCTTTTTCGGATGAGCAATCAGTAAAATTGTGGTTGTCACCGCAATTACGGCAGCGGCGAGCAGATATGCAGCGCCTCACGTTGTGACCGAATCGCCAACAGTTGGCGCATTGTAGAACGCGTGGAGTCATAGATTCAACCTTATAAATTAGGGTCCAGACCTTGACTTTAGTTGGACGCATCGTCCCAGCCCATGTAACTATCACTGACTCAGTCGGAGTCTTGTTATTGTCAATTACTCGGATACACCGGTAAATGACACCAGCCACCGAAAACATCTGTAAAATCTCTCCAGGTGTCAAAGTGACGTCTACACCTCGTACAATGCCTCGAGAGCATGCAAGATGCGGTGGGACGAAACATCTCACCGGATGTGAAGCGAATGTTGAGAAATTGAGCAGTTCCTTGACACAGATTTGGTCTGGTGAGCAACATAATATACCTCCCCTGCCGAACTGCCGGACCTCTGTGATCTGTCGGAAGTGAGTTGACGCCTTCTGCAATTCCACCTGAATCGTCTTTGGGTTCTTCATGTTGATTATACCCCGTCGGTAGGCATCATGGCCATGGGAACGTTGCCGGTTCCACTGCGAAGAAAAAACTCAAGCGGTAGCTCCCCAGGAGGCTGACCACGGAGAAGCCCCGAGGTCAGGTGATGAGACAGACATCAAACAGGGCTGACTAACTCAAAAACACATAAGAATTGTTAACACGTAAAGAAAAAAGAGTAACGTAAAATAACAATGTGAACAAAGAAAATACCACCCGATACTTGACCCAAGCCACCAAAGCAGGAGAAGCTACTACAGCGATCGAACGCAGGAGATCAGCGCGAGGTACAGCGAGACGCAGCGATGGCGTTCAGCGACTATTCTGGGAACACCACCCGTTCCTGGGTGAGCTGTTCTATTATCTGCTTCGTCGTCTTGGCCTGCAGTCCGAGCGCGCGAGCCTAAGCGCGTCTGTTTCTCTTCATTACAAATCAATAAATTCCGGTGAAAATGCTGGGGATGACTATAAAGTGCTTCATCATCATCGTGATCAACCTATATTTATGTCCACTGCAGGTCGAAAGCCTCTCCCTGTGATCTCCAATTACCCGTGGCTTGTGCTAGCTGATTCCAATTTGCGGCTGCAAATTTCCTAACTTCATCACCCCACCTAGTTTTCTGCCTTCCTCGACTGCGCTTCCCTTCTCTTGGTATTCATTCTGTCACCCTAATGGTCCACCGGTTATCCATCCTACGCATTACATGGTCTGCCCAGCTCCATTTTTTCCGCTAAATATCAACTAAAATATCGGCTATCCCCGTTTGCTTTCTGATCCACACTATCTTACTGTCTCTTAACGTTAGTCCTATAATTTTTCTTTCCATCGCTCTTTGTGCGATCCTTAACTTGTTCTCGAGCTTCTTTGTTAACCTCCAAGTTTCTGCCCCATATGTTAGCACCGGTAGAATGCAATGATTGTACACTTTTCTTTTCAACGACAGTGGTAAGCTCCCAGTCAGAACTTGGCAAAACCTGCCGTATGCACTCCAACCCAATTTTATTCTCTAAATTTCTTTCTCATGATCAGGGTCCCCTGTGAGTAATTGATAAACGTCCTCCTGTACACACTCTAGAGGCTGACTGGCGATCCTGAATTCTTGTTCCCTTGCCAGGCTATTCAACGTTATCTTTGTCTTCTGCACATTAATCTTCAAGCCCGCTCTTACACTGCCTAGGTTAAGGACCTCAATCATTTGTTGCTTTTGTCCCCATTATTACTGAATAGGTCAACGTCATCTGCAAACTGAAGGTTGCTGATATATTCGCCATTGATCCTCACTCCTAAGCCTTCCCAGTCTAAGAGCTTGAGTACCTCTTCTAAGCATCCAGTGAATAGGATTGGAGAGATTGTGTCTCCTTGCCTGACCCCTTTCATGATAAGTAACTTTCTACTTTTCTTGTGGAGAACGTAGGTTGCTAGCAATCCTTGTAGATATTTGCCAAGATATTTACGTATGCCTCCTGTACTCCTTAATTCAGCAATGCCTCTATGACTGCTGGTATCTCTACTGAATGAAATGCTTCTTTATAATCCATGAAAGCCAGAAAGGTTGATTGTACTCCGCAGATTTCTCTTAATTTGATGACATGGATATGATTCATCGTAGAATATCCCTTCCTGAAGCCAGCCTGTTCTCTTGGTTGGCTGAAGTCAAGTGTTGCCCTGACTCTATTGAAAATTGGGTCTATTGTAAATAATGGGTCTATATTTGTTCAGTTTAAAGTATCCCTTCTTATGGATTAGTATAATGTTGGCATTCTTCCAGCTCTCTGGTGTACTAGGAAGTCGTGATGCATTGCCTATAAGGGGCCGTAAACTTTTCAAGCATGGCATGTCCTCCATATTTGATCAAATCGACTGTTATTCCATCTCCTCCAGCAGCTTTTCCCTTGGTCATGTCTTTCAAGGCCTTTCTAAATTCATCGCTACTTATAGAAGGAACTTCTGTATCCTGTTCATCACTACTTCGAATGAAATTAGCTTGGCTTCTCTGGGGACTGTACAGGTCAGTATAGAATTCTTCCTCTGCTTTTACTATCACCGAAATTGCTGATGATATTACCCTGCTTATCTTTCAGTGCGTACATTTTGCCTTGTCCTATGGCAAGTTTTCTTCTCACTGATATCAGCTAGGCTGCGTCCATATTTTACTGCTTCCTCAAACTTTTCCACGTTATAATTTCGGATATCCCTCGCCTTCTTCTTGTTCATGAGTTTTGACAGTTCAGAAAATTCTAACTGATCTCTAGAGTTTGAGACTTTCATCTTTTTCCGTTTCTTTATTAGGCCATTTGTTTCTTTGGAGAGCCTACCTACTGGTTGCCTTGGTGTCTTAGGACCCATTCACACTTGCGACTAGCCGAGGTCGCGCGACCAATTGCGACTGGCGACCAGAAAACTACTCAAGACGAACGATGTTCACACTTACAAATGCGACCGACGAGTCGCTAAACCGAAATGTATCACGAAATGCCGTTCACGTCTGCTTGAAATGTCATCGCTGCGTAAAATAAGCGTCTGCGTATACGGACGCCCTGTTCCTTCGCATCTGATTGGTTCAGCTGTTCTGCGACTGCGGTCGCGCGACTGAAAAATCGAGCAGTGAGCGACTGGCCCGAAACGGTCGCATTTCGAGAAAAGCGACCATTTGCGACTACTTGCGACTGGTCGCTTTGCGACCAACTTGGTCGCGCGACCTCGCCTAGTCGCAAGTGTGAATGGGCCCTTACCCTTACCTCCCTCTTCAAGTGTTGCTTATGAGATCAGCCTAGTTATGGTTTCATTAATTACCTCTATGTTGTCTTCATCTTCCTGCTCTAGAGCTGCATATTTGTTTGCGAGCACCAGCAGGGTTACAGATCCCACCCCGTCTTTGGCGCAGGCAGGAGGGGCATTTGCTTCCTCGTGTCCAAGCGATGTTCTTTTGTCATACACTCCATGCGCATGGATCACAGCAAGGTCGAGCATTCGCTAATCGAAATCATTACCAACGCGTGGCTAAAATCCAACATCTTTATTCTTAACATATACAGTTCCCCCAGCGACCAAAGGCAACGTTTTGCGTCCCTCGTGGCGAAGGCCGCGGGACTGGCGGCGGGCTCCCCGCTGGTGGTCGCGGGCGACTTCAACGCCCCGCACCGTGAGTGGGGCTACCTGTCATCGACCGCGAAGGGGAGCGACCTCTGGCAAACGGCAGCCGATCACGCACTTGTGCTCTTGACACACCCGGCCTTCCCCACCAGAACGGGCACTTCGATCACCAGGGACTGCAGCCTGACCTCACCTTCGTCAAGGGGGTGGGACCGGCCTCCTGGAGTAACCTGCACGAGAACTTGGGTAGCGATCACTTCAACCTGGCTACCTCCTTCGGGGTGTCGAGCAGGCACCCCCCCACCAATTTAGGGTCACGGATTGGGACCTCTTTCGAAAAATCAGGGAGGGAAAGATGGCGGATCCCGCAGAATTTAAAGAATGGTTGTTGCAATTGAAAAGGTACGTCGAGTCCCCCACCAAGACGATCCGCACGGACCTCAAGGTGGACAGGATGGACAGCCGTCTCGCTCACCTCCTCGAGGCCAATGCTGCTCTCCTGGTCAGGTGGAAGGGGCAACGGCTCAATCGTATACTCCGTAAGAGAATAGCAGTACTAAATCGCACCATTGAGGAACATTGTCGCACGCTCGCTATTCAACAGTGGGACGAAATTTGTAATTCGGTGGATGGGCAAATGCGCACGGGAGGCAAATGGAACCTCCTGAAGCAGCTCCTAGACGAATCGGCCTCAAAGTCCAACCAGAGACTACCGTAAAAACCGGAATATAGGTCGAACTTTTTTTCAAAAAACCATTGCGAAAAGTCGACCCTCGTCTTATATACCGGACATTGGCAGAAAAATTACAGAAGTCTTGCAACAATGGGCAGATGAAGTAAACAGCCGCCTTCGCATTCTTGCTGATTTTTCACATTTTGTTTCAAAATGAGCTGAAGCCGACGGCAATTCACCGTCACCTTCAAGAAAAAGGCGATTGAGTACCCGGAAGCCCACGGCAACCCGCCAGGTTGCTGTGTGCTTCGTATCGTGCGACCATCGACCCGCGTGTTTGTCAGCACCTTATCATCACGGCACGGAGCAGCATTTAAATAAATACTGTCACCATTGTGCAACCGGCTGAGTCGCATTTGTTTAAATTAAGGGTGTCTTTCGGTACTTTTGCCATCGAAAAAGATTTTTTTTTCATTTTTAGAATTGGTAAGTTGGGGGGTCGACCTATATTCCGGTTCGACCTATAGTCCGGTTTTTATGGTAGCTATGGCCAGGATTTTGCACGAAACCAAACGAGTAGGCTCCACCGTGCAGCACATTATCCAATCGTTGGCCGACAGATACCTACCCACAGGCCCCTCGGTCGACGCGGACTATCCCCGCTACCGGGGTCTCCAGCGGGAGGACCTGGACGCTCATTTCTCTGAAAACGAGTTGGGGAAGTGCTTTTTACCCTGAACGGTCGATCGGCCCCGGGACCGGACGGAATTTCGAACAGGCTTCTTCGCAATTTGGACGAAAATGCCATCTCCACGTTCACGGACGAGATCAATCGCGTGTGGGATTCGGATGACGTCCCGGAAGATTGGAAGCTCGCGTCGGTAGTTCTAATTCCAAAACCAGGTCGGACTCCCGAACTAAACAACCTTCGACCAATCTCGCTCACTTCGTGCGTGGGAAAGGTCGCGGCACACGTCATTCACAACCGGATATCTAGGTACATTGAGGAACGCGAACTCTTCGCATACAACATGGTGGGCTTTCGTCCGTCCCTGTCATCTCAGGACGTCATGAAACTCATTAAACTCCAGATAGTCGATAGGGACACCAGAGACGTCAGGGGTATCCTAGCACTGGATCTTGAAAAGGCCTTAGATAAAATTTCCCATAGGCACATCCTCGATTCCATTACGGAGATGAACCTAGGATCCAAGTTTCACGGGTTCGTCAGTTCGTTCTTACGGAGCAGGGGCGCCACTCTCAAGGTGGGCGAGGTAAAGTCTGATCCCTTCGAGCCGGGGGCAAGGGGCACCCCTCCGGGGTCGGTCATCTCGCCACATCTCTTCAATGTCGCCATGCGCGGTCTCTCAGCCCGTCTGTCCCAAGTGGACGGCGTTAATCACGCTGTTTACGCCGACGAAATCACGGTGTCATGCGATGGCGGCAGTGAAGGCAGAGTCGAGGAATCTCTACAGGCGGCCCTGAGCTGCACGGAGGATTTCTTGGCGGGCACGGCGCTCCGGCTCTCCCCGTCCAAGTCCGAACTCCTTTTGTATCGACCGACCAGGAGCGGGCGCATCCCCAAGGGTCAGGTGCTTCTGTAAAAGGTTGACATCTCCATTCGCACGGCCATCGGGCAGGTCATTCCCAAGGTGGAGGTCATCCGCGTACTCGGTATGCTCATCGAGGCAAATGGTTGTAATGGACAGACGATCGCTCGTATCGCCACCAAAACGGATAACATGGTCAGGCTCACTCATCACTAGGGTCTCCAACAGTCGCGGAGGGCTGGGGGAGGACAACCTCCTCAGGTTGTACCACGCCTTCCTAATGAGCCACATCACGTACGTGGCCGCCGCGCATCGCTGGCACGGATACGAGAGGGCAAAGCTCGAAGCGCTGATGCGCAAGAGCACCAAAAAGGTGCTCCGCATCCCCATGGCCGCCAGCACGGAGAAGCTCATGCAGCTGGGAGTTCACAACACTCTCGACGAGGTTGTCGAGGCACAGCAGACGGCCCAGGTCGTCAGGCTCTCTTCCTCGCCTGCGGGGAGGCGGATCTTGGAGGCGCTGGGCTGCAATCCCACTGCCGTCAGGGAGAGGCGGTGCGCGCTCGACGCGGATACGCGGGAGGCCATCACGGTTTCGCCGTTCCCGCGCAACGTGCACCCGCAACACAATGTAGGCAGACGCAGGGCCCGGGCGGCCGCACTTCTCAGATCCGTCGCTGGCGATCCGCGATCGGTAGCGTTTGTCGACGCCCCCCAATACGGTTCATCCGACCGATTCGTGGCGGCCGTGGTGATCACAGGGGCAACCTCCTTAACGGCGCGTCGGTGCGGGGCTAGTCTCCGGCACTGGCGGAGCAGGTCGCAGTGGCCCTCGCCCTCCGGGACGGGAGCAGGCCGCAGATCTACGCGGATTCCTGGGCGGTGGTCAGGGCCTTCGCCACAGGTTCGGTCTCGAGGGTAGCGGCCTCCCTGCTTTGCGGCAGGAGCGTCTCCTCCCACGTCATCACTTGGTTCCCGGCCCACATGGGACCTCAGGTTTCCACCGTCGTTCCCAATGCCAACGAGCTGGCCCATGCCCGCGCGCGCGAACTCACCCACCGCGCCGGGGAAACGCCGCTCGGGGCGCGGACGCGGGGTTCCACAAGGACTCGCTCCACACGTTTAACGAGATTTCAAAGCACTATCATCTCGGCAGGAGGGTCTATCCCCCGCCCACGCCAAGCTCTCCAGGCCTCAGTCTTCCACCCTTCGCATGCTCCAGACGGGGTCATATCCCAGTCTAGCCAGGGTCAGTACGTACGCGGACTCGTTCGAGCCCGATTGTCCGGATTGCGGCGATCCCTTCTGCACTTTAGAACACATGCTCTGGTGGTGTCCCTCGTTACGGGACCACGATAATCTCACTACGGAAGAAGAGTGGGTGGAGGCGCTCAAGAGCTCCGACCTCACCGCTCAGCTACGGGCTGTCCAGAGGGCCCACGACGCGGCGGTCAGGCACGGCCTGCCCGTACCAACGTGGGAGCGGCCCGCGGTGGCTCCTCCCTCGTAAGGGGTTCTCGGAGTCGCTCCTCAGGACCTAAAATAAAGTTCACTGCCTGCCTGCCTACCATCCTAAATTGGTCTGCTTTTACCCTTACTGCGTCTAGGTTGGTTTCTTCTTGACTAATTGTATTCTTTCTCTTTTCAAATTGACAGAAATGCTAGACCTCACCTCCCTATGGTCACTGCTCTTTACTCTACCGAGCACTTCTATATCCTGCACTATCCTGGGATCGGCAGAGAGTATGAAATCTATTTGATTCCTTGTTTCTCTATTAGGGCTTTTCCAGGTCCACTTCCTGTTGCTGAGCTTTCTGAAGAAAATATTTACCATTCGGAGCCGATTCCTTTTAATCAATAATCGATCAATAATCAATAAATTCCGGAAAAGCATAACCCATATGGCCAGGACCAGCTAGGAGCCGATCAGCTCCACTGTTTCTTTAGCCTTGCGCCACTAGTGCTAGCTACGTTATATATATTTTTTTGTACCGCAACAAGAACTGATGAAACAATTTTAAAGGATAAAATAATTAGTTGTGACATTTACTCTCTTTGATAATATGTACGCTTTAACGCGTTTCAAAACAAATAACTCGTTCGTTATAGTAAGCGATTTTTTGGCTATTACACGGTAAGGAGGCTCAATAAAAAGAATATGCAGCGGAATATTCATTAAGTGCAATGCAATACTATGATAATATACAAGAACGTAATTTAGATTCTTGAATACAGTTCAGAATGCTGGAATATATTTCTTTTGTAGTTATTACACCAGTGCGACTGCTATCACGCTGTAGGAATAAGTCTACGTCTGATAGCGTCTTAAGTATGATACCGTAGAAAATGGTTGCTCACTCTTTTGTCATAAAACAATCCAGTACTTTTATGCATTTTATCATGAGGCAGTATACTGCGACATCTGTCATTTTTATGTACTAATAATATGATTAGGTTTATATATACTGACCTTACTGTATAGGCAAATTATTAAATGCTTGCCTTAAAATTAAAATTAAACACCTTGCCTAGACTTTAAAATTTAAAAAAAGTTTCAATGTCGACATGAATAAATGCCATAATATTAGTATGAATAAGCGACCTCGTTCCCAGTAATTTCATTCTCAAAATGACAAAGAAAACGGCCCAGGTTGTACTTCACCCAGATGCTTATTTGGCGAGCGCGTGAAGGAAACTGTTGGATCACGTGCAACGCACCTTATGTTGACACCGATAATTGCTCTCTGTCTACGCGGGAAACAATGCCCGCTAGAAATAGCCAACAGGTATTGGAGCCAGAAAGCGGGCAAAACGAGTGATCGGTATCGAAATGTAGTGTACAGTGATAAACAAATATAAAGCAACACTTGGCTAAGTGTAACGTTATAAAAATACCCACTCCATATCCTTCCAAACGATTATACATATGTAAGAGCAAGGCTCGTAGTAACATTGTTGCAGTGTGTAAATTTTATCCAGCGTCATGATATTCTTATCGACTGCTAAGTATTGTTCTCACCTCGCAAAAATTTATTATAAACAAAAAAAGTGCGTGGCTTAGGCGCTTGGGCACCACGATCCCAGTGCTCGCATCCGAATACACAGGGTTTTCTTCTACGTGGCTTCTGAACCTGATGCATAGCGCATATAGCACCAAGGGTTCTACAACTTGAGTACAACGAACACCATGCCTCAGGCAAATGCACCGGAAGTAGCAGTTCAAGTTAGTTGTTGAAATCAAGATCAACGAGGAGACGGAGGCTGTTTCGGATGTAAGTGGCCCCTGAGAAAGGGTGTTCCAAATCTCTCAAGGCGACCACATACAATACCAGACATGAGGAAAAGCAGAAGACATTCACACTACCGATTGCTTGACTTTTCGCCAAAAAGTAGTGGTACCAATGTTTAGTGGGTGCTCAAATTCATTCCTCAAACTAATTTTCATAATCCCAATATAAGTCAGGAATACGGGTAAATAACACTGATGCCAAAAATAACTCGCTGCTTTTTTCCTTACCCTTACGATGTCTTGATGCAGATGGTAATTGCTGCAGTAGTCAATGCGTATTTTTCCGCGCCCACTTATTGCAGAGAGTGCGGGGCAAATGTCGAGAAAAAGAACATAGGTACGTTTGCACATATCCGTCTTGCCTCTTTTTAGAATTCATACCCATGGAAAAAATAAAAGAAAAGGGTATTTTTCGCTGAAGTATATATGACGTGCACTTCTCGGAGGAATGTCCGCGAGCAACACGACGTGGCTGGCTTTCGCATGCGAATAAGCTGTGATTATAAATGTACAGCTGCCTTCTAATAAACACAGTACCAATAAAAGCGGTAACACAGAAAGTCAAGAAAAAAGAAAGATGCTACCAACACCATTCCATGGATACTTGAGCTCTGAATTACACATCCTAGAATTTTTCTACATTATACTAGAAATTTCAGTTTCATTTTTTTCGATGCTGGAATATTCGCATGTCGAAGATCACATGGCAAAAGCAATCGAGATGGGATGTTCCTTTCAAAGATGCTAAAGTGCGTTGATTAACTCGCTTACTTTACGCGATGAAAACGTGTATGGAGCATGTAGAGTGTATTAAAATGAAGAACAGGAAGCACATTCAGTCCTCTAATCTCGATTGTATCCCACCAAAAATGATAGAAAATATTTTTAGTTGAAGAAAGCAATGTCTACAGCGGGAAAATCACTTGATAAGATAAATTGGTAAAGTGATACACGCACACACTAAACATTTTCACACCCTTAAGGGTGTTAAAATGGGTGTTTTCCTCATTTACACCCCCATGCACACCCTTTTAGCACCCATTTTGTTAAAAACACCCTATCATAAGGGTGTATATCACACATAAGGTGTGAAGTTGCTCAAAGAAGGGTGTTAAATCGACGTCTGAAGGGTGTTGAACACAAGGTTGCATGCATAAATCTGGCCATAAGAACGCGTATACGTCCGCGCAATGAGCCATGTCTCTATGTGTAGCATTTTTTTCTAAGATACTGATGTTACTGGTATGACGGGCACTCCAAAACGTATTAGCTTGAAAAGTACACACATTCACTTGCAATTTCATGAAATATCATTAGATTTAGTGCTCACTGCGATACTACAATGCAATTAGACACTTTTATTACAAACTGCAGTAGTTGAATGAAAACGCGCAAGCTAGTTGCAAAATTTTGCAGAAATTTAGCGGTGCACTTAACAGCCCAACAAAAAGTAGCGAACCCCGGTGAGATGTCTCTTTAAACGATTCGAGGTAGTAATTAGACACGCAGGCATAAAAATTAGGCTAATTAACTTGTCAATCAACGAAGTCAGACGATCCTGCTTACTTAATTGAAGCCCATTATCGATATAGTTCATAAATGGTTCTTTGAATGCCGCTTATTGCTTCAGTGTAATGCCACTGATGCCGCTTATTGCTTCAGTGTAATGAATTCCGGACTATGGAAATATGGGAAACCGAAACATGTACTGCGGAAGAGCACAACTGTCACTCCTTTGGCAGACGCCCACGAGTGAGGTGAATGCTTGCGCCTCACACGTGGCACGACCAATAATGTAGCGCTCTTATCGAGCCACGATCTGGCTGAAACTTTATGCTGTGATCTGGCATGTCTCCTTGATCGGACGCAGCCGGTATTTTGATCGTACCTGTAGAAGCGCGCTGATCGGCTCGCTCACGGTCACGATTTGTGCGCTGCACTCACAGTCATGCAGCCCAGACATCGTCAAAAATAAAAAAAATAAACGTAACGCTCGACACGAAACGTATTCGCAACTCCCAGATCACCGGTACAGCTAGAGACCACAACGAAGTGGCAGCAAGCAGGCGGCCATGCCAACAAGCAAACCTGTGAGAATAAACGGGCAGCGGCAGATAATTTTTATAGTTCGACTGAGTTCGGCGGAGCGTGATTTACGCGGCTGCGCCCTCCCGAATGAAAAGCGACCGGAACTGACGCTACGACGCTGTACCGTTGCCTAGACAACCCGGCGCGCGGCAGGGCGGGAAGGCGGAAGCTGCGTCGTCACCTCATTGGCTCTTCGCCTCCTCTTGCTTCAAAAGATGCATAGTCCCTTTTTTTCTTTCTCCGCGTCTCGCGCTCTGGGGAATAATTTTAAACGTGTGATTGGTTTTATGTGCGGTCTAATCAGAGACGTGGTCCGTGCGTTGTGTATTAATCGTGCCCCACCTCAACTCAAAGCCTCGGCACGCGCTGGAAGATGGATCCATGGAGGCCGGTACGAGCAGTTGCAACGTGGCCGGTATCGGCGGTCGGTATACTACCGTCAATATGGAAAGTTTCAGGCAAGTGTCCTTTCATTTGGTGCTCCTTTATTTGATTACGTGTTATTGTTGGCTGTAGAAGTATCTCATTGTGATCCCATAGCATAATTCACTAATGTAACCGCAAAATCAGTTGCACGCAGGACTACTGCAAGATGGCTACCTCGATTGCCCCCGTGTGACTAACGTTTCTGTGGCCACGTCGGGCGTGGTGCGCCTGCATAATCCCGCTTTGTTTCTGTGCGCTTGAACTATCGGAAATGTGGTGTTCTTGCGAGTTCAGCGCGGCTTATAACACGGTCGTTCGGTTTGTATCGCGTAGAAAAAGAAGTGACGACTGGCTTCGCCTTTCGAAAGTATACCGGCGCAATATTGTCTCTCCCTGGCGCGCTCACGTACTGCATGCTACTGCTGCTTGCCGGACGCCTTCCTTCAGCGTGTTTTGGGCTGTCTTTCGCCGTTTGTGTGTGTGTGAGCGCGCGCCTACGTGTATTGTAAGCGCTTTACGTGTGCGTGCGTGCGTTCGTGTGTGTTTCTTTTTCTGAGCGTTTTGTATATGCGTGCGTGCATGTTTTTTGAGTGTTTTGTATGTGTGCGTGCGCGCGCGTGCTTGTATGCGGGTCTCTATGTGCTTGCGCGTGCGTGCGTTCGTGCGTGTTTTGTGAGCGCTTTGTATGTGCGCGCGTGCCTGTTGTGTGAGTCCTTTGCATGTGTGCGTGCGTGCGCGCGCGCGCATTGCTGCTATACGAGCATTTTGTGTGTGCGCGCGTGCTTGTATGCGGGTCTCTATGTGCTTGCGCGTGCGTGCGTTCGTGCGTGTTTTGTGAGTGCTATGTATGTGCGTGTTTTGTGAGCGCTTTGCGAGTGCTCGCGTGCTTGTATGCGGGTCTCTGTGTGCGCGCGCGCGCGTGCGTGCGTCCGTGCGTGTTTTGTGAACGCTTTGTCTGTGTGCGTGCGTGCGTGCGTGCGTGCGTGCGCGCGCGTACGTGTTTTGTGAGCTTTTTGCGCGGGCGCGCGTGCTTGTGTGTGTGTGTGTGTGTGTGTATTGCATAAAGTCGGTAGTTTTATACGCAATAAACCTCTTCAAAATTGGTGCAGCGGCTGTCCCCACCCAGAAAACAGAGTTTGGTGTCGAGCCACCCTGGAAGCCACCCTAGGATATATGGAGGCGCCGGAGGACCAGTGGAAGGTGTAAGTTTCCTCCTTTTCCCCTCCTCTACCCTGATGAATCCACTTCCTTGATTGTTATTGTGAAATAAACGTTTCACCAACAGCATAAATACATGAATCAGAAATCCGCAAAGTGTGTTTCACGATTACACTAATTTCGATCATGAACCGTGTACCTTGGGTTAGTCCACATTGCCTTGAAGTAGGCAACTGCTTATGGAGGCGGCGGCGGGCGAAATGCTGCCGCCGCTTTTCGCCCGCACAAAAAATGTTTTGCCTACAAATGGAAAAACACCCGTGTCCCGTGCATTGGGGGCACGTTGAAAAGCACCTGGGGGTGAGAATCAATCCAGAGTCACCCGCTATCGCGTGCCCCTTAATCAAATCGTTGTTTTGACACGTAACACTCCCGAATTCAAAGAGACAACTGCTTAAATTGTGAATAGCTGGTTATTTGCGATGTTCCGTGTATATAGCAATTGGTTTCAGCAGCTTTTAATAATTTGAATATATGAAGTGCTAAGCTTTAGGTCTTTCTTGGTGGTTCGCATGCCCTTCGAAAATTTTCCCCTATAGCCCAATTATAATTCGTAAAAATGGAATTTATAAGGCATGCTCTGGCACTCGAGAATGTGTTTGATCTGGAGGTTTAGATTGAGAAGGTTGCAGCGAGTCCCATAATTTTTTATGCTTTACCAGTAGGAGTGTCAAAGTATAAAAAAAGCGTATGCGTGTGTAAATTGTTGAAAGCAAGTCATGTGGTGCAGGTGTGCGTTTGTGTGTAAGACTTCGCTCCTCGAAAGGGCAGGACTTGAGTAAAGCGACTTCTTGAACAACACTTTTCAATGTGGTGAACATGGTTTAAATAATGGATTTGAGACCTGCAAGGAGTTGCGACATTCTAACACATTCCTCTTCCATTTATCACGGAGTTGCCACTGAATTGTATGACTCACTGGTGCTGTTTGGCCAGAATTGGCGAGGAAACCCAATAATTAATCAAATTTGCTTCATTCACACTATTTATAGCCAGCATAGTAGCGCAAGTCACTAGTGTGATCGCGTATAGATTTGCAATGTGCCACTGAGATTAGTCATTACAATCAACTTAGCCACTTTCATAGCTGGTAATAAACTTAGAGAGCACTAAAAGAAATATTAAACAATGGAAATACTGCTGGCACAGCACTGGCAACAGTGTATGAGCAGGCAAGTGTATATGTGTGTGGAAATTTCAATGCAATGAACTTTCACTGCAACATCTGTGGTATGAGGCTTGTTTTTTTTCTCTCAGTAAGCTGTACAGAGTCCATGCTTTGATTTTTCTCTTGCCAACCAAAATAAGCTTTATTGCCAGTGATCTTGTCTCTCGTTCTAGTAGCATTTGTTTATGTGGAACTTAAAATGTCCTTTCTTGCAGGTCATCCAGATGACAGCCTCACAATTCCCAGCCTTTGTGCTCTCCATCAGAAACCCATCAGGGGGAAGCCACTTATGTTTGCCTTCAGAGAAGACAACATTGTAAGTAGATATAGGCGTGTAGTCTAATACTCTAAACCAAGTTTCCATTTAATACGGTGAGGCTCCTTTGGTAGCCTTAGGTTGATATTTTGTGCAGTTGTGTGTGTGCAGTTTTAGATATTGCCGATGGTGCAGTGTACATTGCAGATATGATGACTCCGAAGCATATACTTGCAATTTCATCATTGCTTTTCATAATGAAGTTTTTCTATTGTGCGAGGATATTCAGAGATTGGGGCATTTCAGCATCATATTCTCTATTGTGCATTCAGTGCTCATTTCAAGTTACCCTCCTCCTACCAATTTATTTGCGGGAAAGGAGTGTTTACCCTATGCAATGCGCTTATTTTCTCATTGCATCAAACTACTCTACCTTTAATTCTCACATAATTCTCAAAACCTCAATATTTCGGCTGTTCTTTTTTGTTTTAAAAACAGTATCAAAATCAAAATGTGCTTGATTGCTTTCTAGACTGCAAGGGAATTCAAGAAATTGCAAGAAACCGTGGCTTCTTATGGTAGTTGAAACCCTCTTTTCAGCAAACCATGTGCCTATTTCATTTACTGAGCTGCTCATGAAATTCGCGAGAATGTTTGATTTAACACAGCCGTTACAGAAGAGAAAAAAAAAAGATTAACAGGTGCACTTTTCACGTGGAAGCAATGCTTTTGGATATTATCCAGGTGGCAAAAGTACATTTAGGAGTGAGAGGCAGAGAGGGTGGGGTGGGGAGCCAATTTGCAGCCATTGTGACTCATGCATGTAGTGGCAACACAGGATGAGAAATTGTGGCACCGCGGTCTAGTAAATAGGTCAGCACTTAAATAAACTCCCCAGCAGTGAGGGGAAATGTAGGATATGTTGTTCAATAAGATAGTGCTTTTAGGAGACAGCAGGAAATTTTAGGCTCTAGTTGAGCAGCTACATTATGAAGGACCACGTAAATTGTAGGAAGCCAACATAAACTGAGAAGGACGTACGTCACTGTTCAGAGCACGAAGTAGAAATTCGGAGCATCAGGAAGGATTGTAAGTATAAATAAGGGAATAGTACTTGTCAGCATATTGCCAAGGTAACACATTGAAACAAGGGCAAAAAATAGTTGACAGGGCATTCTATATTTTTGAGGGAAATGTGCTGAAACACTGATTCTTACTCAGTCAGTAAAGAAATATACAATAAATAAAAATAAGTATACAGAAAAGGCCTTACAGACTGCAGTGGAGAGTTGGACATTGTTGGGCTAGATGCAAGTACTGCTTTGCTACTCTAATGCAGGGCTGGTGAGAATGCGGTTGGGGGTTTCTTCATTTTCGTCTGTTGTGCACTGTCTCTGTACAATACTTCTCTTCATCTCGTAGTGTATAAATGTTGCGTTAAAAACACTTATTTTCTCATGCCTTGATCATAGCAGTCTTATTGTTTCTTCTCCCATAAAGTCTTCTGCTGCAGTGCTTCTGAAGTGCAACTGCATTGCAGGTTTTATATTGCACTCACATCCATGCTCTTGAAAAAATGCCCATTGCTGAGAGATATCGTTGGTAGAGTCTACATTTTATGCTCTTATTTTTCCATAGTGAAAAGGCTACTGTATATTCATTTTCGCTTCTATGCCATTTTGTATTCACGATGACTTATTGATCGCGGTTTCTAAATTTGAAAACTGGAAATTTTTCCTACCTTTCATTTGTCATGCCCAATTAAGCTGTGCCTTGTGTTCGGTCACAATAATTAGGAGTGTTGTTTTCAGAAGCTTGTTGCCTTATCAAATTCCCCACAGTGTATAGGATCGTAATGAAATGTAGAGTCAACTCTCATGATTCTGTTGTTCTTTTGCTAATGCAGGACGCCGGATTCCAGCACAGCTATCTCCTGCACTTATGGTCAAGATGCTCAGAAAATGGAGTCCCTGTTCCTTGTGGTTAACCGTGAACAGTATTCTCACTTTTATGAAAGCTAAAGGTGATGTCTTGCATAAATTACAATTTTGCAGCTCAAATGTATACACTTTATTCTAATTTGAAGCAACTAATATATGCTGTTTAATACTTTTATACTGTTTGATACAATCATTTCTAGTTGGAAAATATTAAGCATGATGGCCTGTGTTTAAAAAGTATGAACTCACACATTTGAAGCTTCATTCAGTAACCAGAGTATGGCTGATTTAATAAACATTATTTGCTCATTTATGTACAAGCCCTAATCTTCCATTATCGCACCAAGTACAAATAATTTAGAAATTGGCAATGTATCATCCGCATGTGGCCAGTAGAGTACCTTAATGAACAGTGGTTTGTTTTTATAAGGCCGCCATTGATATGGCACATCGCACCTAAACAGTAATAAATGTGGCATATTTAGGCTTTTGTCTTGCAGTAAAAAAAAAACATTTTCAAGCAACATATTTTATAACAGACCATGCAGTGCCTTCGCATTCAAAAATTTCAGGAAACCAGAATTGTAATTGGGAAATCTGCTACACAGCATCTTTAGCTCAGAGAACTCCATTTACATTTGAAAAAAAATTTAGGCGGGAAAAAAATTTTCTTGCTCAAGGAACCTTGTTGACGAGCAAAAATTCATGTTGATGCTCCTGGATCAAACCTTATTTAAAGCAAGTTCATGTCTGAAACATACGTTGTTTCAGTATATAAAAAATGTGGGCCAGTCAAGCTTTATATCGACTTTCCAAATCAGCTTTTCACAATGATTTGCCATGACATTCATTGGTGTACAAAATAACAGATGTGTTTCTTGTGTGCTTGCTCTGCATTTCATGTACTTCCCTAATTGACCTTTTCAATATATATCTTTTTTTTCAAGGCCACCAAAACTAATTTTTGTACCTGAAATTTATTACTGAAAATTTATTCCTTTAAGTGGCACCAAACTCGTGCTGTTTTAGTGTTGCCATATATACAGGTTGTTTCAGTTAACTTAAGCCAAACTTTACATATATGCAAATGCTACGTATGTAGACAGAACCAAAGTAATGTTGTTTGCTGTCGCTCGGGGATACTCAGACAATTTTTTGTATTCCGCCTAATTAGATAGACTTAATTATCTATTCAACTTCTTTCAAACTTTCAAACTTCAATTATTATAATGAGATGAAAAGTGTCAATGAGTAAATTGTAGAGCAACATGAGAAACTCCCAATACAGCTTTCTGTTGGTCAATACGTGCAACATAAAATTGTTTTTCCAAGCGTGAAAGAAGCCCGCGAACACATGCAAAATTGTCGTCCGACTGGCCGCTCGAGGCACTTTATGTGTATTCGCGGGCATCTTTCACGCTCGGAAAAACACTTTTGTGTTGCACGTATTGAGCAACAGAAAGCTGTATCGGGAGTTTCTCATGTTGCTCTATACAATCTTTTAATTGACACTTGTCATCTAATTATAATAGTTGAGAAGTTGAATACATAAATAAGTCTAATTATCTAATTAGGCAGAGTACAAAATATAATCTGAGTATCCCCAAGTGACGGCGAACAACATTACTTTGGTTCTGTCCACCTATGGAGCATTTGCATATTTTTTAATGTTTGTCCCAAGTTAACTGAAACACCCTGTATATAGGACAGATTTGATCAGTTATATTTAAACAAACATATTTTTGTAGGAAACTAAATTTTGATGTACTTATAAATGTATTTGGTGATTGCACGTTTTGGGTTGTTATATATGTATTATGTAGTTATGTATTCTAGCATGGAATAAATATATTTACTTTACTTGAAACTGCAGTATCATATATGTCTTGCTGGTCTGTGTTACATTTTATATGGATATGTAAAGCATAATAACCATTGATGTAGATATACACGCTCAGAAGTTATAGTTTGCTATAGTTGCATTTGTGCAGTGAAGACAGGCTTGGCCCTGAATTATTAATATTTATTGTGATCCACACGTATAAATGTTGTGTATATGCCTATCAAAGCTTCAAGCTTGGCTATCAGACGTCGTGTTTGCTAGCTGAACTTGAACCTTCTGGCACACACGAGTTATGCGTGGATTGCTCTATATAGTCGTAATTCAAGCCATGTAGAGCTGAGTCTGCCTTCCGTATACTGTAGAAATAAAAGGTTTTACACCCTTTCAACACCTATAAAAATGGGTGTTAATGAGGACTAACACCCTAACACCCTTCATAATTTTTGCTGGACACCCTTCCTCTAGGGTGCTATAATAGCACCCCAACTGTAGGGTGTAGGAAACAGCACCCTTAGGATGTCCGTCTGGCGACAAACTGATTTACACCCTTAAGGGTGTTAAAATGTTTAGTGTGCATAGACTTGCACCACGAAACATACACCTGTGCCTGACTTCAGATAAACACATTTCATTGAGCCACAAAGGTAACCCCCACGGCAGCTCCAGCGCCTGTCACGGACGAAGCGTGAGCAAAACATTCTCGCTGCTTACAACTGTACAGCTGTAAAAGAGGACTTTTAGTTACATGCTATAGATCCCATTATTCACTGCACGTAATTCTCTTCCGATTTTTAGTGGTGTTTTGCAAAAACTTCTTAAACTGTTCTTTTAACAGAAAGTGCGGCGCTGTTTAATGAAAACGATGAAAGTAGCAGCGCTCTATTAAGTATTTAGAAAGTGTTAAACTGTGCTTGTGCATACTTAGCGGTGCTGTCCGGCTGAGTGCACGCCCCATTAGACCGACCTCCCACGATACCGTACCCTGCATTGTAGTGGCAACCTAGCCGAGATTGCGCCACGACCACTTGTAATGTAGAAGCAACGTTGCCATTCGGAAAGATAAGCTGCGCTTTGTGCAAAATGTGACGTTGCTAAATATTTGAGATCTGTTCATTAGCCGAGTCAATAACGCGTTCCAAATTGGCATTTATAGTGGTAAGGGCCTACAGGGAGTCATGCAAATAATTAAAAAGTAAGGAAGCCCATTGAAAAACTTTTGCTGGCCTATTAATGCGAAACTTGAACACGACGCACAAGCCTTGCGCCACTGAGCACTAAAGATCATCGTCAGGACGTGATGCGTGGCAGACGGACCAGGTTCGCGGCATTTTCGGCACCTATCCAATGACGAGCGTGAAAGATCAGGAGATGTTCTCTGGCTTCTGCCAAGCGTATTTTGTTTATTATTTCCTCACGTGCGTATCAGGTGTGATCTGTGCATGGGCACAGATCAGCGCCATTTTCCATTTACAGTGCATCGATTTCATGTTCAAGTTTTCTCCACCCATCAGCTTAAATATTCTTTATGTTTATATATCTTGGAGTTTAAAGCATTCAATGAACTCGAGGCGCGGTTAATGCCAGAATACTTCATGAAACTCCGTCTGTGGAGAAAGGGATCCAAGTGTTCACAAACACTCTTGCTCCTTGTAAGGCTGGTGCTTCCACCGCGTTCTCACGCTACAGTAAACGCATCTACAATCGCGGCACTTAAAAAAAGAAACCAATATTTCATTATACCTACATCGTTCATTGAACTACACGCAGGTGTACTTTCTTGTCACATTTGTACTACAAGTGGCAAAAGCCTAAGGTTTTTGCTCCCTGTAGCATTCCTCGTTTCAGGGAACTGAGGCGCTCAGAAACAACGTGCTCAGCGCTTCTACATTGAATTCCTTCATTGAACAAACTGAGTTGCGCTAAAAGCAAGACGAGGATATGATACAACTCGCCCATTCAGCAATACTTGAGAATCAGTCAAGTGTTTGCCCGAGGAAGTTTCAACGTGGAAGGCGTTAAGTACGTGCGTTATTTGAATATCTACACGCCGACATTATGCGCAGTCAGGAAACGTTCCGAAACCATGAACAAATAGTAATCTGTAAATAAAGGGCCTGTACGATTTGCAGGCGCACATTGGAATCAGCTAGCACACGACAGGGGTAATTGGAGATAACAGGGAGAGGCCTTCGTCCTGCAGTGGACATAAATATTGGCTGATGATGATGATGATGACGTTTCTATCTAACCGTTTCCCTCCCACCTGGGTCCCTGGGTGGCCCGAGTTCGAATGGGTAGCGGATCACGCTGCTTTGATGAAAGAAAATAGCTCGAAAGCAACCATCATACCAATATGGGTCACTCAGTATCTATGTGAAACATACATGCTGCTCTTCAATGAACCCCTTTCACGCCGCCATGGATAACGGTTTATGTGTGACTGGGTAAGTATGGCTGCTTGAAGAATCTATTTCACGTCAACTTGGAGCATTGGGTACATGCCGCTGGCTCTCCGCTGGTCTTCAATGAACCTCTTTGATGCCAAATTGGGTCACTCTGTATGTGGCAGTTGGTGTGTGCCACTCTTATTAAACGTCTTTGTCGTGATCTTGAGAAACTACGTATGTGCCACTGGGAAACAGATGCCTCTAAAATAAAAGAAAAACAAATTTCTCCTATATTGAGCGGAATCGAACCCGCGTCACAAGTGCTCCTGTAAGATAGCAACCTGACGGAATAGCAAGCTACGCTGGGTGCCTTACCTCCCACTTCTATTGCTGCTTCTGAGATAAGCCTAGTTACGGTTTCATTCATTACCTCTATGTTGTCTTCATCTTCCTGTTCTAAAGCTGCATATCAGTTTGCGAGCACCAGCCTGATTTGGTCATCTTTTACCGTTTATGCGTCTAGGTTGGCCTGTTTCTTCTTGACTGATTTTAATCTTTCTCTCTTGAAATTGAGAGAAATCCTAAACCTCAATAACCTATGGTCACTGCTCTTTACCCTACCTAACACTTCTACATCCTTCACTATGCTGGGATCCGCAGAGAGTATGAAATCTATTTCATTCCTTGTTTTTCCATTAGGGCTTTTCCAGGTCCACTTCCTGTTGCTGAGCTTCCTGAAGAAGATATTTATTACTCGGAGCCTATTCCTTTTCGCGAACTCCACCAACATCTGTCCTCTAGCATTCCTAAAATCAATGCCGTAGTTGCCAAGTGCTTGCTCACCAGTCTGCTTTTCCCCCACTTTTGAGTATACTGAGTTTGCACCTTTCTCATTGCTAATTGAACATTTTCATAAAACTGTTCTATTTCTTCATCATCGTGATTGGAGGTTAGGGCGTAGGCTTGTACTACCTTCATTCTATACCACCTATTCAACTCTATTGCGCCTACTTCTACCCTGTCATTATTGCTGTAGAGTTAATCAGTATTGCGCGCTACGTGCGTATGGATTAGAAATGCTACCCCGAATTCTCTCTTATCGAAAACCACTGTAGCAGAGGACGTGACCGTTATAAGCCCCACCAGTTCTTTTAACCTCTGTAAGGTCAATAATATCCCAGGCAGTGCCTGATAATTCCTCAAATGACCCTGCTAAGCTGGCCTCCCTCGAGAGCGTTCGTGGGTTGAACGTTAATTGCCAGGTTCAGGCTCCAGAGGTGGCCTGTCCGGACCGAGAGATTCTTACTATCCTCTTCCGCGTCGCAGGTGACCGCTGCCTTGGTCAAGTGCTCCGCAGTTGCAGGGGACTGAATGTCATGGGTTCATTGTATTAGTCGTGAGGGAGGTAGTGGCCGAATACTGCACCAGAGAGGCCAATTCCTGTTCTGGTGAGGAAGAGACTTTGTTGAAGCTTAGTGGGCCTTCCTAGTTTGGTTGCACCTGAACTATATATTATAGCCCCAGTAGCTCTCGGCGATGTATATGATATATTTTTTTCGGGCCGGTGTCAGGCACCGCTCCATGCCTGAAAATGTAGTGGACTGGAGAATTGGAACTTACGACCTTCACATTAAAAGCCGGGTGTTCTATATCGGCTCCGCACCACCACTTCCCACAACCATTTTCTCACAAGGTAGTATATTGCGGCACCTGTCGTTTTCATGTGCTAATAATATGCTTACGTGTATATATCCTGAGCGTATTGTATACGCACATAAATAAATATTGCAAATTTGTTGAAGCCCTGAACATGAATTGTAAATAAACACAATTCAGTACCTAAAATACTTGCCTAGCATATGAAATAAAAAATGATTAAATGTCAACATATATAAATGCCATATTATTTTTATGAATAAGAGACCTCGTTCCCAGTTATTTCATTCTCAAAATAACAAAAAATGGCCCAGGTTGCACTTCACCCAGACGCTTATCTGGCGTGCGCATGAAAGACTGGTGGATCACGTGCAAAGCATCTTATGTTGACAACGATAATTGCTCTCTGTCTACGCAGGAAACAATGACCGCTAGAAATAGCCAACATGTATTGGAGCCAGAAAGTGGGCAAAAGGAGTGATCGGTATCGAAATGTGGTGTACAGTGATAAACTAATATAAAGCAACACTTGGATAAGTGTAACGTTATAAAAATACCCACTCCATATCCTTCCAAACGATTATACATATGTAAGAGCAAGGCTCGTAGTAACATTGTTGCAGTGTGTAAATTTTATCCAGCCGTCATGATATTCCTATCGACTGCTAAGTATTGTTCTCACCTCGCAAAAATTTCTTATAAACAAAAAAGTGCGTGGCTTAGGCGCTTGGGCACCACGATCCCAGTGCTCGCATCCGAATACACAGGGCTTTCTTCTACGTGGCTTCTGAACCTGATGCATACCGCATACAGCACCAAGGGTTCTACAACTTGAGTACAACGAACACCATGCCTCAGGCAAATGCACCGGAAGTAGCAGTTCAAGTTTGTTGTTGAAATCAAGATCAACGAGGAGACGGAGGCTGTTTCGGATGTAAGTGGCCCCTGAGAAAGGGTGTTCCAAATCTCTCAAGGCGACCATACAATACCAGACATGAGGAAAAGCAGAACATATTCTACACTATCGATTGCTTGACTTTTGGCCAAAAAGTAGTGGTATCAATGTTTAGGGGGCACTCAAATTCATTCCTCAAATTAAGTTTCATAATCCCAATATAAGTCAGGAATACGGGTAAATAACACTGATGCCAAAAAATAACTTTCGCTGCTTTTTTCCTTACCCTTACGATGTCTTGATGGAGATGGTAATTGCTGCAGTAGTCAATGCGAATTTTTCCACGACCACTTATTTCAGAGAGTGCGGGGCAAATGTCGAGAAAAAGAATAGAGGTACGTTTGCACATATCCGTCTTGCCTCTTTTTAAAATTGATACCCATGAAAAAATAAAAGAAAAGGGTATTTTTCGCTGAAGTATATATGACGTGCACTTCTCGGAGGAATGTCCGCGAGCAACACGACGCGGCAGGCTTTCGCATGCGAAGAAGCTGTGCTTATAATTCTACAGCTGCCTCCTAAAAAATAGTGCCAATAAAAACGGTAACAAAGAAAGTCACGAGAAAATAAAGACGCTATGATACCAACACCATTCCACGGTTACTTGAGCTTTGAATTACACATCCTAGAATATTTCTACATTATACTAGAAATTTCAGTTTCATTTTTTTTCCATGCAAGAATGCATGTCGAAGATTTCATGACAACAGCAATCGACAAGTGATGTTCCTTTCAAAGATGCTAAAGTGCGTTGAAGAACTCGCTAAATTTACACAAGGAAAACGTGTACGAGTCATGTAGAGTGTGAATGAAGAACAGGAAGTATATTCAGTCGTCTAATCCCGATCATATCCCACCAACAATGATAGAAAACATTTTTTTACATCAACAAAGCAGTGTGTGCAGCGGGAAAATCACTTCATAAAATAAATTGGTCAAGTGATACACGCATGGACGTGCACCAGGAAATATTCAACGGTGCCTGACTTCAGATAAAGAGATTTCATTGAGTCACAAACGTAACCCCAGGGCAGCTCCAGCTCCTGTCTCGGACGAAGGGGAAACAAACATTCTTGCTGCTTGCAACTTACACACGGTAAGTGCACGAGCTGTAAAAGAGGGCTTTTAGTTACATACTATAGATCCCATTATTCACTTCACGTTTCTGCTGTTCCGACTTTTTAGTGGTATTTTGCAAAAACTTCATAAATCGTTCTGTTATCAGAAAGTGCGGTGCTGTATAATAGAAACGATGAAAGTAGCAGCGCTCAAATAACTATTAAGAAAGTGCTAAAATGTGCTTGTGCATACTTAGCGGTGCCGTCCAGCTGACTGCACGTAACATTAGACCGACCTCCAAAGACACCGTACCCTGCATTGTAGTGGCAACCTAGCCGAGATTGCGCCACGACAATTTGTAATGTAGAAGCAACATTGCCATTCCCAAAGTTAAGCAGCGCTTTGTGCAAAATTGGACGCTGCGAAATATTTATGATCCGTTTATCAGCCGAGTCAGTCACGCGTTGTCAATTCGCATTTAACGTGGTAAGGGCCTAAAGGGAGTCACGCAAGTACCTAAAAAGGAAGGAAGCCCATTGCAAAACTTCTGCTGGCCCATTACTGCGAAACGTGAACACGATGCGCAAGCCTTCCGCCACTGAGCACTAAAGATCATGGTCAGGACATGATGCGCGGCAGACGAACCAGCTTCGCGGCATTTTCGGCACCTATCCAAGGACAACTGTGAAAGATCAGGAGATGTTCTCTGGCTTCCCTCTCGCTTACTTTGTTTATTATTTCCGCACGTGCGTGTCACGTGTGATCTGTCAGTGGGCACAGATCAGCGCCATTTGCCATTTACAGTGCATCGATTTCATGTTCAAGTTTTATCCACCCATCAGCTTAACTATTCTTTATGTTTATATATTTTGGAGTTTAAAGCATTCAGTGAACTCGAGGTGCGGTTAATGTCGGAATACTCTATTGAAATTCCGTCTGTGGAGAAGGAATCCAAGTGTTCACAACAATCTTGCTCCCTGTGGGGTTGGTGCTTCCACCGCGTTCTCACGCTACAGTAAACGCATGTACTATCACGGCACTTAAAAAAAGAACGAAGATTTTATTATACCTTCATCGTTTGTCCAACTACACGCAGGCGTAGTTTCTTGTCCTATGTGTACAAAAAGTGGCAAAGGCCCGACGAAGGCTTTTGCTCCCTGCAGCATTCCTCGTTTCAGGCAGCTCAAGCGCTCCGAAAATACGTGCTCAGTGCTCCTACATTGAATTCCTCTCACTGCAGCTTGCCTCAAATATCCTCCCGTAAAAGGCAAGCACCTTATTCTTCTTTTTTATTTTCCGTGTGCAGTGTCATCGACCTAATAGCTATAAACCTGCTGTTTACAACAGGTTGAGGCGAAGTGCTAATTAGAGGAAGTTGTAGGTATTCGTGGAGCCGAAACAAATGAGGGATCTTATGAAGTTCAAGGTTTGAGGGAAGCCCGTGTGGGCTAGATGAAACATAATAAAAGGTCAGGAGTGCATGCTGCACCAACAAAGGTAAATATACAGAAGTACAATAAATTCCGGCCTACGCAACGAAGGCGTATTCACAACCACAAAAATGTCAAGCCATTCTCTCAAGTAGGCTTCAACCCCTGGTGCTGGGAATGCTCAAAAACAGACGAATTTCCATCACCACTACTTGGCGTTTGCAGCGTGATCTGAACCACCAGCGACTCCGTAATGAGGCACTGTGATAGTCCCTTTTGGCTGGCATTGACAAGAGACTAGCCATAGTGGATATCGTGTTGCTGGTATTGACATGGGGATATAATAACACGTGGTGTTATAATAACGTGATGTTCGTCCAAAGCACTAGATTTCACACTTCCCTTCTATGCATCCTAGGCATGTTCACATAATGTCTTTACAGTTGTGAACAAGCCTCTCCGTGCGGGGGCCCGGTAGTCTTGTCTTCTTTTGATGCGTTAGCATTCTTTGGGTAATTAGCGCACTTTCCAAGGGTCATGTATGTATCTATGTAGCTTTCTATAAATTTGTGTGCCAGCCTACCTCAGTCCATTCATAGTCAGCGGTCGAAAGGGCTGGACATCAGGCTGCTGTGCTGAAGGAACAGGGTTCGAAACCAACCATCAGGACAACTTAGGCCACTGTGTAGGTGGACATGTGTACATGCGTGCCATTCTTCAATGTACCTCTTTCACCCTGATATGAGTTACTGCAGATACGAAACTGTGTGCGTACCGCTGTCCGAAGAAAAACTTTGAAGCCGACTTGGAGTACTGGGTATATCCCACTCGGTCTGCGCTGGTCTGAAATGAACCCATTTGACGCCAACTTGGATAACAAGGTGTGTTGACCTGGAAAAGTGGAACATACGTAGTTGACCTGTCAAAGCCAAGCCAGTTAATGACCTCTTCCTATTAGGAACTATGTCGAGGTAATCGATTTCTGGGAAGATAAACGTTCCACTGAGGGTGATCGTGTCAGAACATGACTCCTGGAAGAAGCCAATAGCCATTTTTGTACAGGCCAAGCTGAGGTGTTTGCTAGTTAGTGACCCTTTCCTAATAAGGATCACTGAGGAGGCAATCGATTTTTTGAAACCTAGCCCAGAAAAAAATCACCAAGCCTTTTTCATGGACATAAAGAGCTTTATCACTTCGTTCCCCCTAAAGACATATTACTAGTTGCGGAACAGTCTATTGACGACTGTGGTACCATAAGGTTCCAGAATAATGTTTTCATGTCCAGTGGCCATTTTCTAAGGTTTTAAGCTTTTACCGCGTATCAGGTTTTATCAGAAAGGACGATGCTATTTACCTACAGTGAAAGGGAATATGCATAGGCTATTGCACTGCTCCAATACTCAGCGATTTGTTTCTATCCAGACTCGGCGTAACTGCCTCTGGCAAGTTGAAGGGGACCAATGTGTTCGAAGCCTTCCGATATGTTGACAATTTTTTATTTATAGCTCTTCAAAGGAAGTGCAAAATAAGGGTACCACAATTCTCGCAACCATTAAGGAGTGTCTGGCTCCCTTTGAGATCCCCTATAATAGCACACAAGAAGGTACCATCCGGTTTCTCGAGCTTTGTCTGTCTTGCTCAATAGGGCATTCTTGCTAGCGCTCTGAACCGCCGTCTAGTAAGCCTGCCCTACCGTACAACTCGGCGCATTCCAAATAGGTAAAAAGAGAGCTAGCCAAATTACGATTTAAAATACCCTGATCAAATCGAGTCATCATGCTATGTTCGCTAGTTTTGAAAGGCAAAGCAAGCGGTTGTCCAAGACAGGTTATTCGATACCAGTGCAGGTGTCCGTGGCAGAATGCTTGCTTAATGATTGCGCTTGGAAGCGCAGACGGCAGGAGAGCGAAGCACCGACCGCTGGTAGCAAAACACAGTGTGTTGCCATATATTCTCAATGTTTCCGACCATTTGAAAGAGGTTGCACAACGAGTGAACATCCGAGTCGTTTTCTCTGCTCCTGGTATGGTGGGCAGGCGTTGCAAACTCACTAACCCTAAGAAGGATACGCAACCAGTGTGTGGAAAATGACTTATGAACAGGTATGCTGAATGAACTCATGCAGTGGTACTTAAGTTTCCTTTGTCATGCAACAATGTCTACAATGGACAGAACGGAAGGTGTATAAGTGATCGCTTGCGCGACCATGATTACAATGTCAAGAACAATATTTCATCAAGCTTATTCCTTGCGAAGCATAGCAAGACATCTGGTTGCAAACTAGTATTTAACAGATGTGTCATTACAGGACGCAGCCGCATTCAACTGACGCGCGAGATCTTAGAGGCTGACGCCATTTCAAAATGCGTTAAGGTGTGCGTGAGTACACTTTCCTCATCTTTATCAGGCAAGGAACGGGACTTTCTTAGGCGGTCGGCAGGTGTTCAGTGAACTGCAGTCGTGTGTTTCTTGGGAGATTGTTGATTCGATTGTTTTCTCACGTGTGCTATGAGCGGGTCATATAATGCGCCATAGGGTCATGGAATAAAACCAGTTAGAAGTTAGCGCCCATCCTGTCACCAGTCTGTACATTTTTCTTCATAAATAGACTGAGTTGAACTAGAAGCAAGACGAGAATATGATGCACCAACTGGCCCATTTAGCAATACTTGAGAATCATTCAAGTGTTCGCCTCAGGAAGTTTCAACGTGAGAGGCATTAAGTACAAGCGTTACTTCAGAATCCACACACCGATATTATGCGCCATCAGGAAACCTTGTGAAACCATGAACAAATATTAATCTGTAAATAAAGGGCCTGTACAATTTGCAGGCGCGAGTTGCAATCAGCTATCGCAAGACAGGGGTAATTAGAGATAACAGGGCCTTCGTCCTGCAGTGTACATAAATATAGGCAGATGATGATGATGATGATGACAGTGTACATACTTGCGCTTCAATGCACCGTTGTCCGAAACTATAGAATGCTTCGCTTACATGGAGAGGCACCATAGATATTTGTAACGGGTAGCATTGACAAATGATTTTCATTTGCAAAAACATGTGACCGGCAGGCCGCCTTCGCTAACTCGGGATTTGGAATAGTACTCACAAGGAAACAAGAAAGCCTTACCTAAGTGAATAAATAAAGTTCTCGTGAATGCGGCAAGCTCTTTAGCTATACTTGTGGCTCCCGATAACAATATTATCAATGTAATCAAATTATCAATAACAATTTAACATATATTATTAGGTGCCGCCGCTGCTGCCAACTTCGGCTGGCAGCAGCGGCGGTGGAAACAAGTTTCTGCCGCTAAACCCACGCGTTTCACTACGCAGGCGCCAAGGCAATGCTTTCAGCGCTCACCACTCCAAGCCGTCGGAATCATCCCTTGAGGACGACAGATCGACGCGTGCAGCTGCTCGCAGTGACGTGTAGAAATGAGCCCTGACGTGGCGCGGCCATCGACGCTACGTAAACGGGACCGCGCTCATCGCTCTGCACTTCGGTTAGCAGCAGCCGCTGTGGCAACAAGTTTCTGCCGCTAAACCCACGCATTTCACCACGCAGGTTAGTTTTCATTCAATTGAATCTTTCCACTCCATTCATATTGCCACACCTACTACTGCCAACCTGGTGTATCATTGTGAACTATGGCCACGAATGCAGAATTTTTGCGCGAGCTTGACGTACTTCGAAGAGAAGTGGTTTAAATGCGCAAAAGCCTACCTGTACTCCTGTTCAACTCCCTGTACGAAAAAATTAAACACGATCAGGAAGCGCTAGCATTGGACAACAAAGCTTTAAAGCAAGAAAACGAGCACTTAGCCAAAATGCTCGCAGATTCGGAGCAGTACTCTCGAATCAATAACATCGAAATTAAGGGCATACCATGCCCGCAATGGGAGGACTGCAATGCCATTTTGCAGAAAATCGGAGACAAGATTGGGTGTACCCCTGCAGATATTGACGTCATTCACCGTGTACCCGCCACGAAAGACAAAAACATAAAAGCCCGATTTTGCCTGAGAACAAAGAAGGTTGATTTTATCAGCAAGGCTAGAAAGGCTAGGTTAACTACGGCTGACCTTGATCTCTCTCAGACCCCAGCCACTCCAGTCTTTATCAATGAACACTTGACGGCCGACAACAAGCGCCGTTTTGACCAGGCATTGGCTCTGAAGAGAGAAAAAAATGGAAATTTCTTTGGACCGATGGTTGCCGCATCAAGGCGAGAGAAACGGAGGTTAGCCGCTTGTGTATCATTGGAAGCGCAAGGGACCTGTCTAAAATTTGTTGATTAGGTCTAACCATGTTTCACTTGGCTTGATAATAGGTTACGTTCGATCCGAAATAAGACCATTTGCGTCAGTTAAGAAGCCGGAATTGACGTTTTTTCATCAAAATGTTCGATCACTTCCAAATAAAATAGACGACTTGACCTTGCTAATTGACACTTTCGGAGTACCGTTCACAGCATAATGTTAACTGAAACTTGGTTGACGCCCACATCACACATGTTTCAGCCTCCTGGCTATCAATCGTTTTTCCGAAGTCGTCAGGATAAGCGTGGGGGAGGTGTCGCGCTTTTGCTCAGGGACGATATTGTGGCTAAGCCCGTAGATGAATTCACTGATATAACTTCCGACTACGAGGTGTTAACAATGCAGAGTCATAATAATATGTTTTCCGTTGTGTACAGACCACCATCAGGTGACGCAACCCGATTTCTCGTGTTTCTTGAAAAGCTTTTCAGTTATACATTACAGGAGCAAATCAATCTAATCTCAGGCGGTGACGTCATTATAACCATGCTTTCGTCTTCCCTGCTACAAAAGGATTTACAGTCTGTCATTACAAATTATGGTTTTTCCAACTCAATATCTACTGCAACGCGCGTGAATATTGAACGCGCATCCCTATTAGATGTATTCATTTCAAACATTAATACTGATTCATTAGAGGCCGACGTGGTGTACACTGATATTAGTGACCATCTGGGTATTATATTACTAGTGTAGTGAAGAAGAGAGACACGCTAGTGGGTACAGCGCTACTGGCTCTAAACGCTAGTGGGTCAAGCGCTCTCGCTTAGTCCGGTCCCGTACCCTACCATCTACCATGCCCCAAGACGCCTCCGAGCAAACGCCTCATCCCGACGCGCCCACTGCGGTCCCGGGGTACCTCGTCACCGCGACCCTCCTCTCTACACCGGAGCGGACGACACTGACGTGGACGAATGGCTCACGGCGTATGACAAGGTAAGCGCCCATAACAAGTGGGACGAAGCGGATAAACTGCGCCATGTTCTGTTCTACCTCGCTGGTGTGGCCAGTCTGTGGTATAATAACCACGAAAGGAGTTCCAGACATGGTCTGAATTTAAGACTTCCCTCGCCGATGTATTTGGTCGCCCTGCTGTTCGCAAGCTGCGGGCCGAGCAGCGTTTGCGGGAACGAGCTCAACAGCCAGGAGAAACATTCACCAACTATATTGAACATGTCCTGGACTTATGCAGGAAAGTCGATTCGACCATGGCGGAGTCTGATCGAATTCGCAACATCCTGAAAGGCATAGAAGACGACGCCTTTAACATGTTGCTGGCCAAAAGTCCTCGCTCTGTGGCTGAAATTATCACACTGTGCCAGAACTATGAAGAACTCCGCAGGCAGCGATCACTGACCCGTCGATCTCTACCGCGTGACGAACACCTCGCCGGTTTGGCTGCCATGTCCGACCAGACAGCTTTGCTCGCATAAATGAAGGCGTTCGTCCGCGAGGAAGTTGCCCGGCAACTGTCATTAATGGATTTTGCACAGCCGCAGCCGGTACACGCGCCAACGCCGAGTTTTGCGCCTCCGCTTCGCCGCGTCATAGCGCAAGAACTGCGCGAGGTTTTGCCTGAGCACCACCAGCGCGTTCCTGTGGCTGCGCCTCACAGCTACGCCGAAGTCATGGCAAGGCCCCAACAGATACCAACGACTGTGCCACTCAGCTACGCGGAAGTCGTCACCCAGCCTCAACAACTCCCTCAGCGGTGACCTCTCACGTACGCCGAAGTCCTCGCTATGCCCCGACAACAGCCTGCCGTGCAATCACTTCACCAGCCGCCACGTCCAACGCATCCTCCCACATGGATGGGACCTGCCACAGCGACTCGGTGGCGTACGGCGGACAATCGGCCGATATGTTTTGCGTGCGGCTACGCAGGCCACGTCGCACGCCACTGGAGTCGCGTGCCGTCGCCCTACTTTCTCCGTCTGGCCGATTTTATACTCGAAA
The DNA here is from genome assembly GCF_013339745.2 of Dermacentor silvarum. NCBI lineage: Eukaryota > Metazoa > Arthropoda > Arachnida > Ixodida > Ixodidae > Dermacentor > Dermacentor silvarum. The sequence goes on from NC_051157.2 coordinate 142,017,917, forward strand.
AGGTCTGCTGCTACCTTTGGAACTGTGAACGTCAAACAGGGCTCCACCGCTATTTTCGTCTGTAACCCCTTCTCATACCCCGTGATGCTGCTTCAAGGCGAATGTCTTGGCCATGTGGAGGTGATCGACGACGTACAAATTACGGATGTTCCCGAAGCCACGTCCTGCGCCAGTTACAACACGTTCAGTTCTCTCTCTACGTCCGACCCTTTGCCCACAGGTGTGTTCGATTCATCTATTGCCGATGGCCTCACCCCAGCTCAGCGTTATCAGCTGCTGCGCACCTTAGAAGAATTTCGTTCTTCTTTTGATGTCGGGCAACCTTCCCTGGGCCGGACGTCTGCTGTCACGCACCATATTGACACTGGATTCCAACCGCCATTGCGGCAACGCCCATATCGCGTCTCTGCCACAGAACGCCGTGTGATTAATGAGCAAGTGGACGATATGCTTCGCCGCGAAGTGATCCGACCCTCGAACAGTCCATGGGCATCTCCTGTCGTCCTTGTTACGAAAAAAGACGGCTCGGTACGGTTCTGTGTAGACTATCGGCGCCTGAACAAGATCACTCGCAAAGATGTTTACCCGCTGCCGCGAATCGATGACGCTATCGATAGCCTACAAGGAGCAGAATTCTTTTCATCTCTAGATTTACGCTCCGGATATTGGCAAGTACCCATGGCTGACGTCGATAGGCCGAAGACAGCCTTTGTCATACCCGACGGTTTATACGAATTTAACGTCATGCCGTTTGGACTTTGTAATGCGCCAGCAACATTTGAGCGCATGATGGACACCGTTCTGCGCGGTTTGAAGTGGCACACATGCTTATGTTATCTCGACGACGTTGTTGTTTTTGCCTCTGACTTCACCACGCACCTTCAACGCCTACGGCGTGTTTTGACGTGCTTAGAAAACGCTGGCCTCCAACTGAACCTAAAGAAGTGCCGATTTGCAGCGCGGCAGCTCACAATACTAGGTTACGTCGTCTCAAAGGATGGAATCCTCCCCGATCCAGCCAAACTTCGTGCCGTCGCCGAATTCCCTAAACCGACGTCCGTCAAAGAATTGCGCAGTTTCGTAGGCTTGTGTTCCTACTTCAGGCGCTTCATTAGCAATTTCGCCGCCGTCATATCGCCCCTGACGAAGCTCCTCGGAGGCAACGGACACCTCCATTCGTGGTCATCCGAGTGTGACGAGGCGTTCACTTAACTCCGTCGTTTGCTGACGTCTCCTCCTATTTTGCGCCACTACGACCCAACGGCACCTATTGAGGTGCACACAGATGCCAGCGGTGTTGGCCTCGGCGCTGTCCTAGCGCAGCGCAAAGAAGGGTTTCCTGAATACGTTGTGGCATATGCAAGCCGTACGCTTACTAAAGCCGAGACCAATTACACCGTCACGGAAAAAGAATGTCTGGCAATCATCTGGGCGCTTATTAAGTTCCGGCCCTATTTGTATGGTCGCCAATTTGATGTCGGCACGGACCACCATGCACTATGCTGGCTGTCGTCATTGAAGGATCCCTCAGGTCGTCTCGCCCGCTGGGCGCTGCGCTTACAGGATTACGATATCCGCGTACTGTACCGCAACAGACGCCAGCATGCTGACGCTGATGCCCTCTCACGTTCTCTCTTGCCTAACGACAATGCCTGCTGCCCACTATCCCAGCTTGACGTTTCGTCCATCGACATTGAGACCATCGCCTCCGAGCAGCACAAGGACCCCTGGATTGCCTCCATCATAGACTTCCTTGCTGACCCGTCATCGCCGCCAACCACTCGTGCGTTGCGCCGTCAAGCTCGCCATTGGGATTACTGCTCTATGAAGTATGAAGCAATGAAGTGGAGTGCAGTATGAAGCACGAGCTCGCGGGATCGAATCCCGGCCGCGGCGGCCGCATTTTTATGGGGCGAAATGCGAAAAAAAAACGTGTACTTAGATTTAGGGGGAACATTAAAGAACCCCAGGTTTCCCAAAATATTTGAGTCACCCACTATGCACCGATCGTAATCAGGTCGTGGTTTAGGCACGTAAAACCCCACAATCTATGCTTATGTCGATGCAAAGGAAAGATGTCTGTGAAGCATTTTACCACATGCACATGTTTATGCATATCTGTTGCTTCGGAATATTAGTTGTAACCATGCTTCATACCCATTATTTTTTTCAGGACAATCGCAAGACGCGAGATGTTGTACCCGCGGTAAGTTGGCGCTTTGATGAATCTTGCGCTGCTGTCTTCGAACTGCTATGCATTGGGAACTGTAATATACTACGAAACTAGGAGCTATACTATACTAGGAAATGTAGTTATACTGATTTGTGTTTTTCATGTTTGCAGGCCGTGGTTGTGACTGGACTGACGGAGAAACAACGTTACTTTTGGGTATTACGAACAATACTTTGGACGAGTGGGGCCAATGAAAAAATTTCGGAATAAAAAGTAAATGTGGGCACACATAGGTTTCAAGTTGAAAGAAACCCTTGGAGTGGTTAGAAATGAAGTCCAGTGCCGCACACGTTACAAGACGATAATGAAGAGAAAAAAAACAGCAGTGGCCCATAACAGCAAATCGGGTAACCCCCCAACACCAGTGCCTTTCGAGGATGAGGTTGAAAAAATCCGCTGGCTTGATGACAGCCTGGAGCCGGCGGAGCTACGCGACATTCATGGGGTTGTATCAAAAAAGGCGAGACACAGCCCCCCCTCCTAAACAGCTTCGCTGTTCTCTGAAGATGGCTCGGACAGCTTTGCTGATGAACCTGCTAGCGTTGTGGAAGTGTCGCAGCCAAGTACATCACAGGGCTCTGCCGCAGAAAAACGGTTGAATGCCAAGACTGCACGAGTGTCAACCGCAAGATCCCAAGAAGTCAAACTGTTCTTTGAAGAAATGGAGCGCTTTTAAAAGTTAAAAGAAGAACCAAAAGCTGCTCGCGAAGAAAAAAAAAGGAGGCGCCATGAAGAAAAGAAAGAATACAGAGAAGAGCTGAGAAAAGAAAAGGCTCAACGCCACGAACAGAAAATGGAGCTACTCAAGCGCCTCTTGGGATTACCCGAGGTTAACGAATAGAACACATGCGTCGGAGTGGTCGGGACATGTGCAGTGTGTTAATACAATCATATTTTTCCTACGAACAAATCTGTGTTACACAGCACACCGTGCTGCTCGTTCGTGTGTATTTAGTACAGTATTATAGTTCCAAGTTGGAAAAAGTGCACTATATGTTAAAGCAAGGGCCCGGGCCGGCTAAGCGATTGTTGACTCGGGCCCAGGCCTCCATGGTCATTCCATCAATGTAATTTCTTTGTAGAAGGCATGCCTAGAGGCACAGTAGTCTGCAATATTTTGTTGCTGCACAAAAATATGTAGATTTTCGACAGCGGTCACTGATGTGCCAATCTGCACTGCCTGTGCGTGATCATTTTATTGGACAAACAAAAATCGATAGATTTTCAAAAAGTTAGAGTAATTAAATACAGCGGTAGCAAATAAATTCTTGAGAGGTCATTCACCATCACCTGAGAGGGCTTCAGCCCCGGTACGTCGGCAAGAGTGAGTACTGCTCTTTAAACAATGTAAGTTTCCGTGCTGGTTGGGGTAAATGTGCGTAAGTACTGTGCGCGAAACCTACTATGACAGGAGGCAGCGCTACTCCCGTTATCATTGTTTAAAGAGCAGTACTCACTCTTGCCGACGTACCGGGGCTGAAGACCTTTCTTTGAAGGTTAGCAATACAACGCAGGCGGATGAGCAAATTTGTGTATCCTCGAGGAGAGCCGTACATCTCGAAGTGCCGGAAACACGTACAAACAATTGCAGCAGCGGTCCGCGAACTTGGCCCCACATATTCATTACATTCCTTAATGTGCCAGTCACTATTTTGCAGCCAACTACTGCATACGTCTTCAATCCACAGGATTCAAACCAGAGTGAATACAGCACAGTGCGTAAGCGAAAACTCAGTAGCATTTCCGACAGCTGATCGCACAGAAGCAAGATAGAAGCGGTAATGGTTTCGTATTCGTGCGCGGTCGCTGAGGAGAGGTATGGCGCGCCGCCGTAAGCGCCATCTCGTTTCTCTAAAACAAACTGCTCCGCGAAAAGGGTCAATACAAGAAAAGTACCGCCATCTACTCTTTCCTCCGCCGCCTCCTCTCCTAAAGCGCTTGCTTTTTTTCTTTACTTTTTGCTTGCGAAAGCCAAGTCGATGGTGGCGCACCTAGAAAGTCCACGTTGAAGCTTTCAGGCCGGGTGCGCGCCGCCACCGCCGCCGGCGACTGTGGCTGTGCAGAGGACTTTCAACATGGCTCTGAGGCGGAAAAAAAGAAAATATAAAGAAGTGAAAAGCGCGCGCTGTCATCGTCCAATCGGAGATACAGGAGAGAGAGAAGCGGCAATTATCAAAAGATGGCGGTACTTTTCTTATATAGGGATTTTGCTGAGCATACGCTGCTTTGGCTGCGGCCGCTGCGTCGGGCCGAGACCATGCCGAGACGGTCTTATCTAGAGTGTACTAGAATATAGTCTCATCCATCCCCACCGCGCTCTGGCAACGCTGTGCGCCCGCATCCGGCGTCCCTAGGAAACTTCCGGTAGCCGTTCCTTTTGCTCGTTTTTGCTAGTATTTGTTCGCTCGCGCGCTCGTCCTGCGCATATTCTGTGTTATTTTTCGGGTATATCGATATAAGTGCGACTTGTGGCATTCAGCGAGGCACCCGAGGACCAGGAGTGGGCCGTCCAGCGGGCCAGGGCCATTGCCGAGGATCTCGAAAGATTTTTCTCCGGCGATGGACCCCTGGCAGCCTAGCCCCGGGCACCAACAGCCTTAACCGCTGGACAAATAAAGTTTATTCCTATCCTATCCTATCGACTGTTTTCATTACGTTTACTCCTCAACGGTATTTTTCAAATCTGGGAGCCTACGAAGAGCTCCCAGATTTGCTCTGCTCACTTCATCCAAGGTACGTTACTACGTGGAGTAGCCGGACTGCTGTAATGCTGAATAATAAAGGTGCTACTGCACGATTGTTCTGGCCATATGTCGTGTAATTCACGCGAGAGCAGCTAGAGTCTCGCCCCGAGTTTGCCCGCTCGTCTAGTTTCTTGCCTCGGCGTGGATCGCCATGCTACCAACATGAGTTAAAATTATTGTTTAGTGGGTGCCATGCTGCCGCCGTTTTATTTTAATTTTTTTCGTATCTGGGGCACAAGTGCACTTCTGCAGCTTTACTACCTAGGTACATGTGCGCACTGGTTTATCATGTTTAACGTCCCAAAACGACTTAGGCTATGACGGAGGCCGCAGCGGAGGGCTCCGGATAATTTCGACCACCTGTGGTTCTGTAACCTGCACTGACATCGCACAGTACGCGGACCTCTAACATTTCGCCTCGATCGAAATGCGACAGCCGGAGCCCAAACGGCGTCTTTCGGTTAGCAACCGGGCACCGTAACCGCCGAGCCACCGCGGCCGCATGTGAGCATTCGTGTCGGTATCGAAGAAAAGTTAGCGATTTCCATGCACGCATGTTGGAAGTTTCGGCCACATTCTAAAAACATTTACGAATTAAGTGAGGCCAATTATGAATTGCGATCTCGTGCCCAAAACTACAGGTTTAATTTTGTTTTAAGTGTGGTAAATTAGTGAGCATTTAAGTTAGTCCCATTTCAGTCGACCTAAGCTTCTTGCACTAAACGACTTTTGAAAATGTAGTTATTTGTGAATGCATATTGAAAAGCAGAAACAAGGCATATGACGCAGAAAACATGTTCATGCACAGCTTACCACTTCATCCTCCATCTTGCTGCAATAAAAGTGCCATTGCGAAATGCAAAAACGCCCGTGTGCTTGTGTTGTAGGGCACGTTAAAGAACCTCAGGTGGTCAAAATCAATCCGGAAACCTCCACTACGGCAAGCCTCATAATCAGAAGTGGTTTTGGCACATAAAACCCCAGGAAGAAGAAAAAAGTGCCATTAAAGTTTTTCTAGTTTTCGGCAGTCCCATTACCTGCCTTGAAGACAATAGTCTGCGTTCATTGCATGTCCTCACTAAGATGCTCCGCTTGTTGCTCCGGGGTTGTAACTGAGGGAAGGTGTTTGGAGCCCGGCGAAAACGAAAATCGCACGACATCATCGTCCAGCGCATCAGGCACCTCTCTGCCACTAAACATCACCTTTTGGCGATACCGATCTTTTGCTTCGGTGCTAAGCGCCTTTAAGTAGTCGCTTGTCACCTCGACAATATTCACGATGTAGAATCAGCTCATCACAGATTCCACCAAGCAGTGCAAACATCGACACTCCAGCCTCACGTCGCGCCTGCCTTCAAACAACATAGCCGGAAGTGCTTCTAGCTCTCCTGCCGGAAGTTCCGATGGGGCAACCAAGCAGCGGCAAGCGAGGTTTGTTTGTAAACACTGAAACCGTCTATAAGCCGCGCTGAACTCGCAAGAACACCACAATAGAGTTTCTCACAGTGAGAAACTCTATCAACACCTCATTTCCGATAGTTCAAGCGCTCAGAAACAAAGCGGGATTATGCAGGCCCACCACGCCCGACGTGGCCACAGAAACGTTAGTCACACGGGGGCAATCGAGGTAGCCATCTTGCCGTAGTACTGCGTGCAACTGCTTTTGCGCTTAAATTAGTGAATTATGCTATGCGATCACAATGATATACTTCTACAGCCAACAATAACACGTAATCAAATAAAGAAACACCGAATGAACGGACACTTGCCTGAAACTTTCCATACTGACAGTAGTATACCGACCGACGACACCGGGCACGTTGCAACTGCCCGTATCTGCCTCCGTGGATCCATCTTCCAGCGCGTGCCAAGGCTTTTAGTTGAGGTAGGGCACGATTATTACACACCGCACGGACCACGTCTCTGATTAGACCGCACAAAGAACCAATCACACGTTTAAAATTATTTCCCAGAGCGCGGGACGCAGACAAAGACAAAAAAGAGACAGCGCATCTTTTGAAGCAAGAGCCAATGAGGTGACGTAGCAGCTGCCGCCTTCCCGCCCTGCCGCGCGCGTCGTACGGTACAGCGTCGTACCATCAGTTCCGGTCGCTTTTCATTCGGGAGGGCCCAGCCGCGTAAATAGCGCTCCGCCGAACTCAGTCAACTATAAAAATTATCTGCCGCTGCCCGTTTATTCTCACAGGTTTGCTTGTTGGCGTGGCCGCCTGCTTGCTGCCACTTCGTTGTGGTCTCTAGCTGTAGCGATGAGCTGGGAGTTGCGAATACGTTTCGGGTTGAGCGTTATGTTTTTTTGTTTTTTTTTACGATGTCTGGGCTGCATGACTGTGAGTGCAGCGCACAAATCGTGACAGTGAGCGAGCCAATCCGCGCGCTTCTACGGGTATACGATCAAAATACCGGCTGCGTCTGATCAAGGAGACCATGCCAGGTCACAGCATAAAGTTTCAGCGAGATCGTGGCTTGATAAGAGCGCTACATTATTGGTAGTGCCACGCGTGAGGCGCAAGCATTCACATCACTCGTGGGCGTCTGCCAAAGGAGGGACAGTTGTGCTCTTCCGCAGTACATGTTTCGGTTTCCCATATTTCCATAGTACGGAATTCATTACACTGAATCAATAAGCGGCATCAGTTCTTGGCATTCAAAGAACCATTTATGAACCATATCGATGATGGGCTTCAATTAAGTAATCAGGATCGCCTGACTTCGTTGGTTGACAAGTGAATTAGCCTAATGTTTATGCCTGCCTGTCTAATTACTACCTCGAATCGTTTTAAAAGACATCTCAACGGGGTTCGCCACTTTTTGTTGGGCTGTTAAGGGCACCGCTACATTCCTGCAAATTTTTCAAGTTGCTTGCGAGTTTTCGTTCAACTACTGCAGTTTGTATTAAAAGCGTCTAATTGCACTGTAGTATCACAGTGAGCACTAAATCTAATGATATTCAATTAAATTGCAAGTGAATGTGTGTACTTTTCTAGGTAATACATTTTGGAGTGCCCGTCATGCCAGTAACATCAGTATCTTAGAAAAAAAATGCTATACATAGATACATGGCTCAGTGCGCGGACGTATACGCGTTCTTATGCCCAGGTTTATGCATGCATCCTTGTGTTCAACACCCTTCAGACGTCGATTTAACACCCTTCTTTGAGCAACTTCACACCTTATGTGTAGTATACACCCTTATGATAGGGTGTTTTTTAACAAAATGGGTGCTAAAAGGGTGTGCTTGGGGGTGTGTATGCGGAAAACACCCATTTTAACACCCTTAAGGGTGTGAAAATGTTTAGTGTGTAGAACATAACTCGGACGCTTATTTCGCGTGCGCATGAAGAAAACTTGTAGGCCACGTGCACAACATTTTATGTTGACGCCGATAATTGCTCTTTGTCTTCGCGGGAAACAATGACCACAAGAAATAGCCAACAGGTACTGGAGCCAGAAAGTGGGCAACCAGAGTGATCGGTATCGAAATTTACAGTGATACACACATATAAAGCAATACTTTGATATGTTTAACGCGGCTCGTAGTAACATTGGTACAGTGTGTACACATTGTGCCACCTAACTCTGACGCAAATAAACGTGTTGGCACCTCTGCCTGAAAAATGTCTTGACAAAAAATTAAATTATGTGGTTTTACGTGCCAAAACCACGATCTGGTTATGAGGCACTCCGTAGTGGGGGACTCCGGGAATTTGGGCCACCTGGGGTTCGTTAACGTGCACCTAAACCTAAGTACATGGGTGTTTTCTTGAGTGTGACTGTAATCGATGCCGCATGCATAAGCTACAGTCCAAGCGGGCTTTAGCTAATCCTTAAAGGAAGGAAAGAGTGGAGAAGGAAAGGTTAACCACTTCAGCACAACCGGTTTGCTACCCTACACATGGGAGCGCGATGAGGGGAATGAAAGATTGGGAGGAGAGAGAGAGAGTACACAGCACAGCACACACATCGTCAGTCACAGTCCGTCACTCTTGCGTGGTACGCGACATCACTGTCACAGCCGCTTGTCCAAGCCCGTTTCTTTTAAAAACCGAAGTAGTCCCTTCGTCGCCTACAGCTGCGATGTCTTCAGTCGACGACATCTGAGAATCACTTCAACTGACATTGGTCTGTTGTCAAGTTGCGCTATAACGGACGCCAGGGACTGTCTCTGAACATTATATTCAGGACAGTCGCATAGAATGTGTTCCAGCGTCTCCTCGCAAAGACAGGCACTGCAAAGAGCGTTGTCGGCCATTCCGATCAGAAATGAATAAGATTTAGTGAATGCCACCCCTAGCCATAAGCGATAAAGCATAGTGGCCTCTCTTCGGCGCAGTCCAGTTGGCATACAGAGATGCATCAAAGAGGGCAGGTGGTATTGACGATTGCTCCGCTTGGTCTGGCCGCTTGGTGTGCACCATAGAGAGAGCGTGATCTCCTGTGCATGCACTCGAAGCCTGCTGGCTGCGTCGGACCGTGAGAGTGGTATGGCCTCTTCCTGTGTGTCGTCAAGAGCTGCCCGAGCGGCATTATCAGCGTCTTCGTTCCCTATGACACCGCAGTGACTTGGAAGCCACTGAAATACCACGTGGTGTCTTTTCTCATGTGATGTATGGAGTAGGTAACTAACATCAAATACGAGCTGTTCGTATGGCCCGCGATGCAGAGTTGATAGCACAGATTGTAGGGCTGCCTTCAAGTCACTGAAGATTGACCATTGCCGAGGTGGTTCCCGATTGACGAAACAAAGTGCAGCGCGAAGAGCAGCTAATTCCGCAGATGTTGATGTCGTTGGGTGGTCAGTCTTGAAGCTGAAGCTAATGCTTAAAGATCATCATGCACGCTTAGGAAGACGCAAATAAACGCATATTATTGTTATTTAACATAACAAGTAAAGAATTGTTTGGGTTTTCTTATTTTGTACACACAGAAGATAAGTTAATCAATATCACAAGTCTTAAATATAGAGAAAAACTACTAATGAGAAAATTGCTGAATGTTCCGAGAAATGGTCGTATTCAGCTGTAATAACCTTCCTACCGGCTGCTAATTATTGTTTGCACGTTGAAAACATTTCTTATAAAGAAAAGAACGTGCGTGCCTAGGCGATTGGGCACCACGATCCCAGTGTTCGCAAAGGTTCCGCGTCTGAACGCACAGGGCTTTATTCTTGGCGGCTATTGCACATGATGCCTAGCGCATAGAACGTAGGGTTCTAGTTAGTTATGTAAGGATTTATGGCGCAAAAGCAACTAAGGCTATGATGAGCCAAGGCTCCTACGAGAATGCAACGAACACCACTCAGGCAGCTGCACCAGAAGTAGCGGTTGAAATTTGCTGCTGAAATCAAAGTAGCGTTCCTTTTAAAAGACAAACGAGGATACAGAGGCTGTTGCGGATGCAAGTGGCCCCTGTAAAAGGGTGTTTTAACGCGACAGCGTTAAGGGCCCCGTGTCGCACAAAATCCAGCGTCGGCAACCGGCGTGCGATGTTGGCGGGTGGCCGAGAAAATCGTCCCCAACCATGCAGGCCTTCCGAATATATTTAGGTATATGCATATGGCACGCCTTCATATATAGCATGCGGTATATGCGGGTTATATTGCCACACCATCATATCACTAATGTTGCTCATGCATTGTCTCACATTCTTGACAAAACTATTCCTCGTAATTTTGAGAATGACAATCCGCAAACAAATGTCATAAAACAAAACGCCCACAGTGCATGCTTCTTTATGTTCAATCTACTCAGACTGAAATATTAAAAGTGCGAAACAAACACGGGAACCTGAAAACATTATGTAATTTCTTTGGCGTGGTTGTGCACAATCTCCGGGATCGGCCCACGCTAGAGGCTGCGTTTCTACCAGAAAGCTCGCCTATGTGCATAGCGTTCGCCGCCAGTGTTTGCCAGTAATCATCACGGTTGCATAAGCTGTAGTCGTCGGGAACCATGAGAAGCAGTCAGGTATCTTTCAATGCTATCGCGCTCCACTCTTAAAAGCGAACCTTAGGCGTCCTCCATTTTTTTTTACATTGGGAGCCAATGGAACAACTATATTGCCGCTGTTATGCGCCAGTGGGGACAAGGTTGAAGTAGCGCGCGTTTTTAGCTTAAGCGTGGAGACGAAGAAGACGTTGTTGGCTTGTTGACGAATGATAAGGTTTATTTGTTTGTGCTGCTCCACGTCCTCGTCGATCCCACGTCGTTACAATATTCGATTGACGTAGTTCTTTCCCGTGACGTCATATGTGAACACATTCATGAATTTTCCCCGTTTAATTGGCTGAACAAGTTTGCATTTTCAGAAAATGTTTGCATAAAAAAGTCCAAGTTTCAGCCACAATAATTGTTAAATGTCTTAAGGTACCCACACGTTAGCGGACGCGAGGGAAAAGCAGAAGACTTTACCGTAGTCGATTGTGTGACCTTTTGTCAAAAAGTAGCGAAACCAAATCTTCGTAGGCGCTCAAATTCATTACTCAAGTTCGTACTCATAATCACAATGTAAGTCAGGAATATATGGCTAATTAATACTCATGTCAAAATTAATTTTCGCAACTTTTTGCCTTACCCTTACGATGTCTTCAGGCAGATGACGATTGCTACAGTAGTCAATGCTTATTTCTCTATGACCACTTATTTCAGAAAGTGCCGGGAAAATGTCGACAAATAGCTGTGGGCCTGAGTGTATCCATCTTGTCCCTTTTAAAAATTCATAGCCATCAAAAAAAAAAAAGAAGAGCGTATTTTTTGCTCAAGTATATATGACGTCGAGTCCAGGGAGTGCACGTCAATCCGCGAGCAACACGACAAAGCAGGTTTTTGCATGCGAAAGTATTGATTATAAATGCACAGCTGCCTCGTAATAAAAACAGCGCCCTATAAAAACGGTACCGAATCAAGTAAAGAAAAAATAAAGAAGCTATGATACCAACAGAATTCCAGGGAGAGAGAGAGAATAAACTTTAATCAAAAGAGCACGCGAGTGTACGTAGCTCCTCCGCTCTGCAAGTGGGTGGTCTAGAGCACTGCACGGGCTCGGGCTTACCCGAAAGCCCGGGCCCGGCCAGGCCCGTAGGCTGTGCCGGGCCGGGTAGGGCAGTTTTTTCACGGGCTCGGGCACTGCATGTGCTTTTTGACTCGGGCCCGGGCCGGGCTCGGCATTCTTGACGCGGGCCCGGGCCGGGCTCGGACTTTCTGGTGGTGTGCATGTAATGTGCAGCGAGTTATCCTCGCGCGTATCGACTCTGAAAAACATGTCTTTTTCGCCTCTGGCCGGGTTTGGGCCCGGTTCGGGCCGTTTTCCAGCCGCGCTCGGGCGAGGCTCCGGCCTGAGGTTAAGGGGGTGGCGGGCCGGGCCGGGCGGGTAACGTAGATTATTTCCGGGCCCGGGCCGGGCCAGGGTCTCGCCATAAAACTTTTGGTCGGGCTCGGGCGGGCAGCCCAACGTAAAAATGGGCCCGGGCTGGGCCCGGGCTGAAAAAATCGGCCCGTGCAGTGCTCTAGGGTGGTCCCCTCAGTACAGCAGTCCAGCGGCCTTAGCTGCCCTTCTCGCTCGGTGGACGAAGTTAAGCTGGTCCGTCGAGTCGGAGCTGGACAGCGCTGCCTCCCATTGCCGTGTGGTGGGATGTGACATTATGGGTGTGAGCTGTGGTGTGTTTGCGCAAGCCCATACCATGTGGCGTTGCGCATTGATCGCAGTGTGGACATTTATAGGAATACAGCGCAGGGTGTATGGCACGGTAACGATTCAAATGTGGATACGTCTTTGTTTGGAGTTTCGCCATATTACGGCTTCCTCTCGCGTCAGAGCATTATGCGGTGGATGTAGTGTTCTTCGTGAAAGGCGATAGTGTTGTAGGATGTGCGTGTAGGTTAATGGTATGGGCTCTGGATGGAACTGCTCGGCGCGGTCTTCTCGCGGCTCCGGGTGTGCATGCGCTCGGGCGTAGGCGTGTGCGTGCTGATTGCCGCGTAAGGACTCATGACCCGGAGTCGACACGATTTGTATGTATGGTGGTAGCTTGTGCGCTCCATTCAGAATGCGATGTGCGGCCCGGAAATTTCGGCCAGGGAATAATTTCTGCATGCCGTCTGAGAGTCCGTTAGAACCATGACGCAATCCCAGTGCGCTCTCGTCGTGATGGCTAACGCTATCGCTAGTTCCTCTGCCTCCGCAGCGCTCACTCTGGAAACCGACGACACATTTATTTCGGTCCCGTGATTGTAGACTATGCTTGTGACGAATGCGGTTCTTCTTGCATGCTGGCTGCGTCTACGTGCAAGACATTGGGGTGGTTTCCATACTTTCTCGCGACTCGGGCTTGTCTCCATCCGATGTGGAAGTTTGGGTGCATGTTCCTAGGAATCGGTGAGACGTGCATAGTTTCTTGTATTAGTGTTGGGATTTTGGTCAGTGCGCTGGTCTTCCGTACGGAACATCCAAGACGCTCTACAAGATGCAGCGGCCCGCTATTGTGCGTAGTAGTCTTTCCTTCTAGTTTACCAGGTGGGCCTGTATGATTTCCCCGGGCGCTGTTGTACACCCCTGTCTCCTCGAGGCGAAAAGTAGCCGTTCCGAGTGGGAGTCCGAGCACTTGCTTATACGCCTTGCGTACCAGCCGGTCAAGTACCTCCACTTCCGCGTTACTGAAATTTAAATATGGTGCCGGGTACGCAATGCGGCTCACAATCAGAGTCTGCACTAGTCGGATAAGGTCCAGTTCCTTGAGTCCCCTCTTCCTGCTGGTAATTCGTTGGATCATGCGCAAGAACTGCGTGGTCGTGTGTGGTGTGTTGTAGCTTCTGTATGGCGTATCCTCCGCCACCGTTCTTTTGTAAAAGTAAGCCGAGGATACGAAGTCTGTCTACCTTGGTAATTTCTCTAGGACCTATTCACAGGTGGATGTTTGGTGGCGGGGCTGTTGATCGTCCTCATGAGGAGCTCCCACTTCTCCGGCGCGCATTGCAGTCTGCATGTCTCCGCATAGCTTGCTACGACGTCTACTGCCTCCTGTTATGCCTCTTGTTGCTCTCCTATGGCCCCTCCGACCGTCCATACCGTGATGTCGTCTGCGTACAAGGCATGTCTGACCCCCGGTATTTTCTCGAGTTGGGTTGGTAGCTTCATCATGGCCACATTGAAAAGTGTCGGCGACAGCACTGCTCCTTCGGGCGTTCCTCTGTTAGGTGTGTCTATTCGCTGTGGCCTCACATTTCCCAGTCCTATTGTGGCTGTGCGATCTGTGATAAAAGCCCTCACGTAGTTGTACGTTCGTCGGCCGCAATTCGTATCACTAAGATTGGCTAGTATGGCTTCGTGCCCCGCGTTGTCAAAGGCTCCCTTTAGGTCTAGTGCGAGAATTTCTTTTGGGCAGCACGGCATTGCTGCAGGCAGTACTTCCTCTTTGAGCTGCAGAAGCACGTCTTGCGTTGACAAGTCGGACCGAAAACCAAACATAGTGTTCGGCATCAGTTGACGTTCTTCGAGATGCGTCTGTAGCCTCTCTAAGATAACACGTTCCATCAATTTACCGAGGCAAGACGTAAGCGAAATGAGCCTTAAGTTCTCCAGGCAGGGCGTTTTTCCTGGCTTTGGTAACAGCGTAATCTCCGCATTCTTGAATTCCGGGGGAAGGTCCCTCTGCTCCAGTGCGCATTTAATAGTTCCAGTATTGCCTGCATGGTTGCATCGTCCAGGCTACGTGGCAAATTGTTGGTGATTCCGTCCTTGCCAGGAGATGGTGTTTTGAGTGAGTCTTGCGAGCGCTCGTGTCAGCTCGGAACGTGTTATGTCCCGGTCGAGTTCGCTGTTTTCCAGTCCGGCGTAGTTGCTGGTCAATGTAAGGCACACAACAGCTGACCGTCTGTGCCTCCGAAGTTGTGTAGTACTAGGCTCATCGTGTGCTTACTTTCTCTCTTGCTCTGGGTCGGATCTAGGAGACATCTGAGTATGGGCCACGTCTTCGCAGTGCCCATCGTTCCTTGGAGGGAGTTACAGAACTGGTCCCAGTTCTGTCGTGCAAGTTGCTCTGCGTAGCGCTCTGCTTCGTCCGGTAGTTCCGCGATGCGTAATTTTAGCTTACGGTTGTGTCGCTGCCTTCGCCGTCTTCTAAGAAGACTGTGGTGCGCTTCCCACATGTGTAAGAGGCCGGAGTGTCCGTGGTGAGTGCAACATCCTTGGAGTGTTTGGCTACCGATTCCTCTAGTTCTCGAACCCAGCCCTCTAGATCGGTTATCGCTTGGGCTTCTTCAGTTTCTTTTTCGCTTCGGAGCTTTGCCCAGTCCGTGATTTTGGTGGAGCGTATCTTTCTTGTTGGGAAGTTTCCCACGTGTACCGAGATGTCGAGTATGAAGTGGTCACTCCCTAGCGTCTCGTTAGTGTTTTCCCACTCGACGTTCTGAAGTGTGGACGCGAGCGCAAGATCGGGACAAGTGTCGCGGGCCGTGCTGCTGCCTACTCTCGTTGGATATGTCGGATCTGTCACTATCGTAAGTCGGTGGTGTTGTGTGATGTTGTACAAGGTTGTTCCCTTTTTGGTGTCTGACATACCCCCACTCCTCGTGCGCCGCGTTGAAGTCGCCTAATATGAGGAGGCCGTTTTGTCCAGCTAGCTGCCTCGCTTACTGCACCAAGTTGTCTAGGGGTCCCAGCGTTTCCTTCGGTGAACTGTATATATTAAGTATAAAAACACCCGTGTTTTACCTGCACTGTGGTACTATTTCCGTGAACACGTGATCTATTCTCTTGTCCGCATAACTGTGGTCTATTGCAGTGAGGTGTTTGCTCGTGAGTGTGGCCCTACGCGCTTCTGCTGTCGCATGAGTGTGATACCCGGTGATTCTTGGCGATTTCCCTGTTTCCTGTAAGGCTGTTACATCCGGTGGTGTGTCTTGTTTGACAATGTACTGCGGCAGCGTCGCCCTCTTGCGAGTGAAGCCACAATTCCACTGCCAATCAACGATGCCTCCATTTTGATCATTCGGTTTTCTTACCATTTGGATCTACTTGTAGCATTGGCTGGAGGGCCGCTGCCTTTCTGTGTGGATAGACTCGCGGCTTCTTGTGGCGTTGATTGTTTACCAGAGTGGTGAAAACCTCGTGTAGATGCGTTATCATCTGTCGGATCTCGTTGAAGCCCTTTTCCATTTGCATATGTAGCTCTTCGATGGCTTTCCGGTTTTCCTGGATACCTTTCTCGCAGTCTGTTACTCGCGCATCGATCGGTTGGGTTGCCGGATTTGGCTCAGGCGACGCCTCGGTGTTCATTTCCTCGACGGTCTCCTGCACTACCGAGGCAGTGGACGCGCGCTGCGGCAACGTTTCCTCTAGGACCTATTCGCAGGTGGATGGGTGTTTGAGATTTGACTGTCCGCTACAATTTGTAAATTGCATTATGGGCCATCGGATAATTAGTTCAAGTCTTAATTAGTGAATTGTTGTTAATTAGTTGATTATGCATTTCAATTTCTTGTGAAACTAATGTACGCCTCTTCGAGTAGACCAGCTCATTAACCAGAATTGTGCTATCTGCCACAGGCAACCTTTAAAAATTTTGAAAGTGTTCGCTGAAGCACCCTGTATACAGAGAACCGAGTACTAGTCGTATGGGAAGGTAGCAAATATAATGAAGTGGTGGGAATTCACCAAGGACACAAGCAAGGATGTCCTCTGTCTCCATTTTTGTTCATGCTTTATGTTAATGAGATAGAAAGATAACTGGAAAATAGCGAATTAGGGTTTGATTTATCATACATGCATAATGGACAAATGGTGCCACAGAAGGTCCCTGGACTTGTGTATGCGGACGACAAACTGCTGCTAGGGGACAATATAAGAGGTTTACAAACACTTGTGAATATATGTGGCAACACAGTGACAAATGTAGGCCTCAAGTTTAGCCCAGAGAAACCAGGAGTTTTGATCTTAATGAAGAGAGGAGTAATTACGTGGTGTCTATTCAACTGGAACTCATGCCGATAGTCAAGCAACACAAATTCCTCGGCCTTCATATACATGAAGGAAAGATATACTCAAGCACCCAGCAAGGTAATCTGAAAGTAAAGGGGAAGCGGAATGTAGCAATAATAAAACAGAGAGCTCTATGGGGTCACAATAAGATGAGGTGGTGTGTGGAGCTTGAAAAGGAGTAATTGTGCCAGCACTAACGATCGCCAATGCTATTCTATGCTTAAAATCGGATTTCTTGGCGGAGTTGGAAGTTAACCAAACATCCGTAGGTCGAAATGACAAGTGCGTATTTAGCGTACAGGAACATTCTTTCTTGGGACACAGGATCACACCGTAAGGCATCTCTCCTTTGCCAGAGAAAATTGCTTCCATTATGAATACTCCAGCGCCCACTGATAGTACTAGTCTGCACTCTTTCCTCGGACGGATCGACTATTATGCCAAAGCTTGTTCCCAGGCTTGCTGACGTGGTAGAACCAATGCGAGCTCTTCTCCAGAAGAACCAGCCATTCATTTGGAATTATGCTGCAGACGCCAGTTTCACCCAGGTGAAGTTTCTGCACTCTTCCAGCAAAGTTCTGCACATGTTTGATGCGTCCGTTCCACTTGTAGTGTCCACTGGCGCGTCCGACTGCGGACTGTGTGCTGTTCTCCAGCAGGTGGATAGCCACAGGCTGCAAACTGTTGGCTTTGCTTGACGCACACTTTCACTTGCAGAGAAGAAATACGGGGTAGGAGAGCGTGAAGCACTGGCGAGTGTTTGGGCATGTGAGCATTGGTGTGCTTACTTGTGGGGACGGCATTTCACGTTGCGCACGGACCATCAAGCTTTGGTCTCGCTACTCTCTTGTCAGGGAACTGAGCGCCACCCCCTTCGCATTGCACGCTGGTCGCAGCGGCTCCTTCGCTGCAATATTATACAGTAGAGTACAGTAGAGAAAACCAGGTGGCGGATGCCCTTTCCCGCCTTCCAGTTCCGTATCCGCAGGAAAATGTCTCATTTGATGAGATTGTGTCCTTTGTTGATTTACCGCCCCTCACTAAAGGGCAGTTTTAACAGGCCCTTCGTGAAGACTGCATGTTAGAACAAGTCAAGACCTATGTTGCCACATCTTGGCCTGCACATAAGACGCTCTCGGGCGAACTTCAGCCTTTCTTGTTATATGAAGAATTGTCCGTCGTTGACAACCTGCTCCTACGCGGCGAATGAATCGTCGTTCCCTTGTATCCCACACTACAGGTAATCACGACTGCCCATGAAGCTCACTCTGGTATTGTTCGAACAAAAGCTCGGCTACGAGAACGGTTCTAGTGGCCAGGCATGGACAGGCAAGTGGAGTTTTCGATCCAGAACTGCAGCATATGCCAGATGGCTGACAAAAGTGCCAAGACTGCTGCTACTCCCTTGCAGCCGGTACCCCTGCCAGAGCGTCCATGGCAGAAGCTTGTCGTTGACATCATCGGGCCTATGCAGCGAGCACCACATGACTGCAAGTATGCCATTACGCTCATCGACTATTTATCCGAATGGCCAGATGTTCAATTCTGCCGTGAAATATCGTCCTGCACCATCATAAACTTTTTGCTTTCTGTGTTTACACGTGAAGGCTATCCGGACGTGTTAGTCTGCGACAACGGGCCCCAGTTCTCCTCTGTGGAGTTCACAGAGTTCCTAAAAGATCGCGCCATCCGCCTTGTGCACTCTTCCGTTTACTACCCCCAAGCAAATAGACTTGTAGAGCGGTTTACCGGGTCTTCAAGAATTTTGTGCAGGTCGTCATGTTGGAACAGCGTCCGCTTCGCCAAGCAGTAACCGAGTATTTGGACATATACCGCGGCTCGCCACATTCCACTATGGGAGTTGCACCGTCTGTGGCGTGTTCCGAGAACACGCCTTGACGTTTTGGGTCACCCGTCACCAGATTTTTCAGCGATCCTGTTTCCAAACTTCATCGCCTGCGCCAACGAGTTAAGAGCAAGCAAGACTACAGCAAAGAGTACACATACCGTCGCAGGGCCGCGAAGAAGACAACAGTGTCTGTTGGTGATTACGTTAGAATTAAGAAACCTGTAATATCGGTTAAGGGAGACCTCACGTTCCGCCACCTGAGGAAGCTAGTCCGTCAAAAAGTTCCATCATCGTTTCGGCTTGATGATGGACGAACCTGGAACGCGTCGAAGCTATCCAGGGTACCTGCAGCTTCAGCCACATGAAATCTGCAGCATAATGCTGTTTCCGAACCCGCGACCCTGTCGTCGGCATCTCAGCAACCCAACGATTACGCCTCAACAGCCCGACCCGAAGCCTCGCCATCTACGCCCACGCTACGAGGTCCAGCGCCAGCTGTGTCCGAGGACACGACACAGCTGGCGACACAGTTGCTTCAACGTCGGGTCTAACCACCGAGGAACAGAAGGCCTCCAGTTGGATACCGGGACCACATGTCGCTTGTCTGCTAGGTGGAGACGGGTACAGTGCCAGAGAACTTGAGTGCTGCATGAACTGTGTGCAGACGGTTGCGTGTCTCTGCGAGCATTTATTTGTTTTTTTTTATGTTGTATTGCTTGTTCTAGGCCATGGTTTATAGTTATACCATACAGTATTATTGTGAAAAGCACATACCATGTATAGCAGCAGATATTTGCAATTTTTTGGGAATGCTGTATATTTGTATATCATACTAATATACTAACTATTACTTGCGTTGTTCATGTAAGGAGGTGAATATGTAGTATATGTAGTTTCTGTTTGACCGTACACGCCGCCAGTGACGCCAATGTTGTCACCTTTATAAATACATGCCTCCGAATAAAGAGGGCATCTTGTTCCGTTGCGGCCGTGACTGCCTTCGTGGTTCCTCTGCGGCTTCCGCCGAAATACTACAGTGACATTGTCTTACAACTCGTCCCGCTATGACACCGCCAACTTTTATCCGTTCTACCTGTTGTTTGGCCGAAACCAAACGCTGCCCTTTGAGACTCTCCTGCCATCAGCTGCCGATGCTCCTACAGAGAGAGAGAATAAACATCTTTATTATGTAAATGCAGCTTTGGAGAGGCGTCCTCATTCCAGAATGCCTTGAGCTCGGGCCGCGTCCTGGGCCCTCGCTATCAGCCGTTGCTGATCTTCGAGGTCGGAGCTGGCCAATGTTCTCTCCCAAAGCTCGTTGGTGTGGTAAGGGTTAGGAAATTTGAGTGGTGCCTCTCTGCAACACCCTACTATGTGCCTGAGGGACCCGGGTTCTGCGCAGAAGCGGCATTGCGTAGAGAATTGTGTAGGGGCTATGAGTTGATTTCTGGTTGGGTGGGGGAATGTATTAACCTGTAGAGCTCGCAGGAATCGCTCCTGCTCTCTAGGTAGTGACTTGTGTGGGGGTGCATATGCTCTGTGGGTTAGCTTGTAGTGTTGTGTGAGGTCTTGGTACGAGACTAGAGGGTGCATGTGCTCGGGTTCAGATTCCTCGGCGTCAGCTCGGTGGGTCAAATGTCGAGCCACGTGGTTGGCGACCTCGTTGCCAGGAATACCGTGATGAGCTGGCGTCCAGATGATCATGCTCCTACAGAGTACGCACGCGATGCTGCTACTAGGGCTGAATCAAACCACTCGCCAGTTTGCACGGGATCGTCTTTCTAACTCGCAGATATCCAAAAAGGCCCGCTATGACAGCCACCACAGAACCATTCACTTCTCCCCAGGCTCCTTGGTCCTTCTTTGGACGCCGTCCCACCACTCAGGCCTGTCTTCGAAGCTTCTGTCTCGCTACTCTGGCCCCTACAAGATCCTCCGCCAACTCATTGAAGTCACGCACGAGATCTCCCCGGTGGAACGTTGTTCGTCATCGTCCGTACCACCTAGTGATGTCGTTCACGTCAGCCGTCTGAAGCCCCTCTTCTCTGACAACAAACCCACCATTTCCGTACGCCCCCAGATGGTGCTCCAACCGGTGGGGGCCATGTTGATGGCTGCTTGATCTTGATCATGATGACTGCAAAGCTGCAGTTGCCAAGATCTTGTGCCTCCGAGTACAATTTCAACGGGCAATTTTTAGAAATACGAAAAAAAACCAAAGAACAAAAACAGCGACTAATATTTGCTTGTATCTTGTTTAACATACTTTAACTGATGTCATGACACATGAACGTCTGGAATGTTTTTGAAGGTTAAAGAAAGAGCGCGATGGAATCTAAAAAAACAGGAGGCAAGGCACGCATGTGGTTACTACGTCAGCACTTATGACGGCGGCGCATCAAGATTTATGAGAGCGTAGAAGACTTTCTAGATACCAATACAAAACAACCTCTGAAATATCATTGTAAATGTTCGGAAGAGCGTGCTAAATGCATGAAGACGGAAGGAAAAATATATTTACTTTGTAAATACTTCTGACTGCGGCTTGGGAAGATTTATCAGGACCGAAAAAAGATACATTCGAGGTGGTAGTAGAAGACAACGTCAAAGTTATCATGGAATAACATAAGATGAGCGTGATTTTATACAAAACAGAAGTGTGAAACAAATGACGTTTCTCCGCCACGAACTCAGCTGTAGCTGCAAGTACCAAGAAACTGATTTTTCTGACGTGCATTTATTCTTGGAAATGATAGGCATTGCTAAATTAAGGTCGTCAAAAATGACAATAGTATAAAAGCACTCAACATACTCGGATATAGTTTGGGAAAGACTTGACAATGTTTCATGGACCATACATGCAGCACTTGAACTAAACCACAAAGAAAAAGGAAGATGTGGTACATATGTACCGAACATCACAAACCGCGACTCTTCGTAATTATTTTGGTTTGTATAGATTATATGTTCAATCAGTCACATGAAATTGACAATTTCAAACAGTGATCGTGGCACGCTGATATGGTTTGGCTGACAAAGAATGCCATAGTTTAGCTAGCCCAACAAATGAGCGTCAATATTTTAATTTTAATACGTGCGGTATCCGAATCTGGACTTTAACGCTATTTCTGGCGAACACAATTGTGCGAAATTACGAGAAAGGGCAACAGCTTAGCTCTTTGGCTCGTATAAAAAGAAACCATGCGGCTTCTAATGACCACTTATATATATTCCAGTTTCGAGATGGAAGCATTTGTATATAGCCACAGGGCGGTAGAATAACAGCCTCACACCGTTTGATTTATGATGAAGACGACTTGAGGACAGAGGATGGGGGGGAGGAGCTTGGCAATGTTCCAGATAGAGATAACGAAAACTGTAATACCAGCTGGGAAGAGATACGCAAGTAGTCACGCAACTGGATTTTCTAAAACTGCTGTAAAATAATTAAAAAATATATCATATATACACATTGGTAGAACATTTTTTACACTTGGTTGGAGGCAACAGTTTATCCTAACGCACTAAAGGTGGTAAAAGCAGCAGCATACTTGGACAAGACCACCAGTGTCATGCTTCATGTTACAGGCTGGTGTTGTTTTCAAGCGTCATTACAACAGTTGTAAAAAAAAACGCTAAACCTTGCATTCGGCCGCGCAACGGTTGAAACAGCGAAGCTGGGAGATCATTGCCCAGCATTTTCCAGAAGTGCGCGCGAACTTTTCATCTTATCACTCATGATGATGATAATTTATTTTCTCGCGTCTCGGACTTACGGTCGTCATTGCGCGTTGCATAGCGCAGCTTGCAACACCGACACCGCGTTGCAATGCCCACAACGCGTTCCAGCAGACCCGTTCCGTGAATGCGTCTCTGTCTGTCCCTCTCTCTCACTCTAATTTTCTTTATCTCTCTCCCGAGATAGCACGCAAAACCTCTTCTTCACCTTGCAGAGCACGAGCGCGTGCGAACGCGCCAGGTGTGGACAAAGACGACGACGTTCAAACGCAATCACATGGTTCGCATAAATGCATTTTCTGCAGGCGTGGCTTCCCCCCCCTCCCCCCGGATTGGCAGACGAGGATTGAGCACCTCGCAACATTAAAACAATTTTAAACCTGACATGACAGTGCCAGCCAACATGTGGCTGACCTCACAACACATATGTATGCAAGTTTGAAAGTATGTGCATATGCATAATTATGTAGTTTCTTTTGGCAAAAATTGTTGGAATTGGTGTCCACAAAGTCAAAGTTGCGGCAATAAAGGGGGAAAAAATGTCACAGTTTCGCCCTAAGGGCGAAGCAATGAATGCGATAGCAACACAGCAATGTCATACGAAGTAAGGTGAGCGGCTTTGGTAGCAACAACACGCAGAACTGTTGTCGACGCCATCGGCGTTTTGCCCGCGTTAGCTCAAAATGCGTGCGGCGTTGGTGACTGTTGCTGGAGCCTCTCATATAAATAGGCACTTGGTGCCGCAGCTAAACGTCGCGTCCCTTCCTTCCCCCTCCCCCACGGCCTCTCGCGCGTCTGAAGAAGGCGCGTTTGCTC
Source organism: Dermacentor silvarum (assembly GCF_013339745.2). Classification (NCBI taxonomy): domain Eukaryota; kingdom Metazoa; phylum Arthropoda; class Arachnida; order Ixodida; family Ixodidae; genus Dermacentor; species Dermacentor silvarum. The sequence goes on from NC_051157.2 coordinate 142,041,288, forward strand.
TACATATATGGTGATTGTAAAGGAGGAAAGAGACGCCTACTTCTGCAGCCCTTAAGGAAGCACGGCGCAGAACGCGCGTTTGTTCTCCGCCGTGCGTTCACTCCCCGTGAAAGAGCGCTTCCCTCGCGCCCTTTCACTCGCACATACAGCGTTCGGCGGCGCGCGGCCACGATTTCATCTCCATTGACGTCATACGGAACCTCACGGCGACGGCGACGGCGACGCCGACGGCAGAAATCTGCTTTTGAGTGTCCATATAATTGCTATCGCAATAAAAAGCTGTATAGCCAAGTGGTTATGAAGCTCGCATTAGGACCGTGGGCACGCGCGTTCGAATCCCGCCTCGGCAAGAAATTTAACTTTCGCTTCATTCTTTCTTCATTGCTCATGATGATAGTCTCTTGATACGAGCCAAAAAATACGGCTGGCTTAAACAGCTTCGCTGTTTATACATTGTGCACCTATAAAACTACAATAGCAAGCGCAATATCATTTGTCCCTTGTGATAGGAATAGACAACGTTTGAATTGCGCGGCCAAATCTGCGTGACTGTTCTGGTGCGCGATGGACGAGGAAGAAGAGCCGGTGCTTGGCGCTGAAGGTGCGAGCCATGACAGCGGTACATCATCATCATCATCATCATCAGGGGCTGCCATGTCACCAGCCTGAGCTGTCTGGTGTGGGCTTTCATCCCGAACGAGCCCACTCCCTGCATGTTGCTATCACCTGTGCCGCCCCTTCCGTTTCGTTTGCGGTGGTTGCTGTCTATGCCCCTCCACACGAACCTCTTGAACCGCTATTCGACGAGCTGCAACTCCACCTGTCCAGGATCACCATGCCTTTTGTTATCATGGCAGGTGACTTTAACGCAAAACACCAACTCTGGGGTCCTGCGCATGGCGATACCCGAGGTAGGGTGGCTAGAAGGGGAGGTGTGAATACCGGCGGCGCAAGCGTGACCCCCCAGCGCACCGATGCCGCAGGGCGGCGCTGCTGACCGAGGCGCGGTTATAAAATTGAAAGGGCAGTTCTTGCAGTAAACAGGGAAATTTGGACTCTAGCTAAAGCAATGAATTTTACGGTCATTGACATCAACCGTGAAGTGCACCGAGCAGGCCGCGAAGGCGCTTTTGTGCGTGACGGGATACATTTTAGTGAAAGTGTAGCAACACCGGTCGGAAGTGGATTCGCGGCACGAGCTGTAGCTTTTTTAGGCGGGCCCCAGGCAATCAGGAAGCAGGATTAAGTACTGAACATAGCGAAACACCAGTAAAGGGCAGAATTAGGCGACCAGGAGTCAGGAAAAGACGCAGAAAGGATAAGAATAGAGAAGGTAAAATTTGCTACATTAACATGCAGGGTGGTCGTAAGCAGGAAAAATGGCTGGAAATTCAAACGCAACTGAATGATGAAGCGATTAGTGTGTACGCCTTGACCGAAACGCATCTACGAGATTTGGAGCAGCCGCCTGTTATTGACAACTTTGTATGGGAAGGGTGCAACAGAATGACCGGGTCAAGGAAAGGCGGAGGCGTAGGCGTACTAATTAGGCGAGGTCTGAAGTGGCGAAGGGTAAACGAGACATGTAAAGAGCATTTATGGATTAGTGGTACATGGCAAGGTAAAAAGACGTGGCTGGGAGTAGCTTACCTATGGACAGGTAGTGATAGCAGGGAAAAAAATAAGGAATTGGTCGATTGCATTAGAAGCGATATTAATGAGTTCAGTAACTCGGGCCAGGTGATATTAGTGGGAGATATGAACGCGCACATGGACGATTTAGACGGATATACTGATTACAACGGCTCTCTAGTGCTGGATTTGTGTGATGAACAGAACCCTATAGTAGTTAACAGGGGGAATAAGTGTCATGGACAGGTAACGTGGCAATGCGGAAACAGGTAGTCATGTATCGACTACGCCTTAGTCTCAGAAATGGTCTACGAACAACTGGACCAAATGATAATAGACGAAAATGGAAAAAATAGCCTGGGAAGCGATCATAGACGTTTAGCATTAAAGTTTGGGAGAGATACCAGCGCAGAACATGAACCAATAGCCTGAGAGTTTTTAAAAATGAATGACGAGCAAATAACAGAGATCGCAAACAACATAGAGAAGAAAATTGAGGCTTTTCCTACAGCAGTCTGGGAATATAAGGAACTGGTGGAGGTTATGCAGCATGAAATAAGGCGGACACGGCAATACAATTGTTGGATTGGAAAGAGGAAACCACGTAAGTGGTGGAACAAGGAAATTAAACAAGCTATAGAAGAGCGTAAAGAGGCATCTAGGGTTCATCGAGAAGCCAAAAAGTTGGGATTACAAGAAGAAGAGGTGCTCCTTAGATGGAATACATACCGAGAAAAGAAAAGGGTTGCGAGTGAGCTCGTGCAAGAGAAAATTAAATGCGCAAGTGAACGTTGGGTGCATAACATTCACAAAAGAGACAAAGGCGCCCCAAAAAGATTCTGGAACCATATAAAAGCACTCGGAGCTCCAACTAGAAACTCGCAAACGGCTATAAGGGATGAAGACGGTAACATCTATGAAGGCGATGATGCGCTGCGGTACATCACAGACGTTATCAGGCATAACTTCGGTACGAGAAAAAGCGTAGTTCAGACAACAGATCCAGCAACAACAGAGAGGCCTGAGAGATCAAAATTCAGCATAGAAAGCTTTTATTGGAAAAAGGCAGCAGAAAATGTCCCTAACAACACGGCAGCAGGACCCGATGAAATCCCAATACAGCTAATCAAAAACCTCGGTCCAAAAAGCAAGGCACTGCTGACTAATGCCATAGAGCAAGTGATTAGAACAAAGAATATTCCCGTTGGATGGCGTGAAAGCAAGATGAATCTTATATACAAAGGCAAAGGAGATAAGGATAAGACGAGCTCGTACAGGCCAGTTACAGTAACGTCGGTGATATATAGAATGGCAATGCAAGCCATAAAATTAGAACTGTCGAAGTGGGTGGAGGAAAACGGTGTATTGGGGGAACTACAGAATGGGTTCAGGCCAGGCAGACGCTTAGAAGACAATATGTTTGTACTAACTCAGTGCATAGAGATTTCAGTAGCTCAGAAAAGACCTTTATGGATAGCATTTCTAGATATTAAAGGAGCTTATGACAACGTAGACAGGGAATTGTTGTGGGATATTCTTCAATACGAAGGCATAGATGACGATTTCGTGGAGCTGCTGAGGGAGATATATCGAGACAACCAAGTACAAGTGGCATGGGAAGGCCGAAAAGGAAATGAAATGGTGGGAATTCACCAAGGATTGAAGCAAGGATGCCCTCTGTCACCATTGTTGTTCACGCTTTACGTCAAGGGCATAGAAAGACGACTGGAAAACAGCGAATTAGGTTTTGATTTATCCTACATGCGTAATGGACAAATGGTGCAACAGAAGATCCCTGGACTGATGTACGCAGACGACATTGTGCTACTAGCGGACAATAAAAAAGATTTACAGATACTTGCGAATATCTGTGGGAACGCAGCGACAAATCTAGGCGTTAAGTTTAGCACAGAGAAATCAGGGATTATGATCTTTAATGAGCACACGAGTAACTTCGTGGTGTCAATTCAACAGCAAGTAATACCCATAGTGAAGCAATATAAGTACCTCGGCGTACACATAAACGAAGGAAAGAATTACTCAAGCAACCACCAAGATAATCTGAAAATAAAGGGGAAGCGGAATGCAGCATTAATGAAACACAGAGCACTGTGGGGCCACAATAAGTATGAGGTGGTGCGTGGAATCTGGAAAGGAGTAATGGTGCCAGCGCTAACATTCGCAAATGCCATTATATGCTTAAAATCGGATATATTGGCGGGTTTGGAAGTTAACCAAAGATCAGTAGGCCGGTTGGCTTTGGGAGCACACGGTAATACGACAAATGAGGCAGTGCATGGAGACATGGGTTGGGCCTCTTTTGAAGTCAGAGAAGCACAAAGCAAAATTAGTTTTGAAGAAAGGCTCAGGAACATGGATGAAAATAAATGGGCGGCTAAAGTGCACAAGTATCTCTACATGAAAAGCGTGGACACAGAATGGAGGAAGAGGTCAAGGAAGTTGGCAACCAAGTACAGGATAATCGAAACTGTAAATAGACAACCAGGGGTCATCAGAAAGAAAGTGAGAGAAATAGAGACCGTGAATTGGATGCAAAGAATGGAAACGAAAAGGACAATGGAGATTTACAAGAATGAGAAGAAAGAAATTAGAAGGGAAAATCTGTACGATAACACAAAGGGCAGTGCCTTGCTATTTGAGGCTCGAGCCGGTTGCCTAAGGACGAAAACATATCGGAACAAATATTCGGAATTAGATGAGACATGTGTATGCTGCAGTAAAGATCCAGAGACCACTCAGCACATCCTAATGGAATGCGACGGGATCCACCCAGCGAGAACCGTAGGTAACGTGCAACTCCCAGAAGCGCTTGGGTTTAAAGTGGAAGGAAACATAAACAGATCAGCCGTAGAGATCAGCAAGAGACGATTAGAGTACTGGTGGAAAAAAAGTAGGGAAAAGATGGATGCGACCTAATCTCTTAAAATCATAGGCAGCGGTACAAGGTAAATTTTTGAAAAAGAAAAATAATGATAGGTATACAAAAATGCTAGATAAAGAACATGTATAGTATACCTGATTAAATCAAGCAGGGTAGGTGACTATTTGTCGCCGCCCCGTTTCAAAGGGGATGCCAATAAATCATCATCATCATCATCATCGGGAAGGCGCGCAGCCGAAATGAGCGCATCGCCAGCCTCGGGTATCGCGCGCTTTCTGCGAGCGTCACGGAATACGTCTTTATCATGAAATCAACGTTTTATCAGCACACATCATTACTCCTGTGAGATTTTACGGGCCCAGTCCGCATTGTGTCGATAGATTCAAACGCGTTTTTTTTTTCCCTCCGGATCAGGATCATAGGGGCTGGGGGCTCTGGAATAATTTCGACCACTTCGGGTTCTTTAACGCGCACGGACACCTTACGGCACACGGGTGCCGTGCACTTCGACTCCCTCAAAATGCGACCGTCGTCCTCGAGCTCAGCAGTAATCACCCTCTGCGTGCCGTACGTACAACCTGTAAACTGCAGTCATTACCCGATTACTTCTCGACGTACAAACCACTTTATGCCAGCGCTTGCTGACCTGTAGCATGTCCTTTCGACGCTCAAATAAGCAATTTCCTATGATTGCAGACAGCAACAGATCTGGTCGTAAAATCGTATATTTAAGTGAGGAAAAAAAAAACTATGCGAAAATTTGATCTACAACACGCAAGATTTCAGTACTTTTAGTTTATTCTCAATGCCCTGCTGAATGACACCTTTAAGCAAAAAATGAATCCTTGTTACACAATAAAAACGTACAACTGACGCTGTCAGGGCAGCAGAATGCTCTAGGCAACCAATTTTTAGCACATCACGACTGCAAAGCACACCACCATGATCGACTGCATAAACTCTGCTACAGCTTTGGCATGCAAACGAGTGAGCTTGTTTTCAAGGGCATCGACCAGCTTGTAGAATGGTTCTGATGGATATAAAAGGCTCCCAAGGTCCCTTCTGTTTGTTCTTTAGATTCCACAATGGTTTCGTTGTGAAGCTGCCCAGCCAAGTAGATGCTACATCTGGCAAGTCCTTCTCCAATGAAGAAGACTACCATTTTGATTAACACAACAGCCGCGGCATTTCATTCATTGTAAACTCTGCAGTCTGGTAACGAGCAATGTTTTTTTTTAAACTTTTGCAGTGACCACAGTTTCAAAGGTCGCTTAAACTCGAAAATTAACAATTCTTCTGCGACTGGATTGGGCATTCCGTCACGCTGTATATTTGCAGCCTCCCCGTCTGCCGGTGGGCATGTATTCCCCCGTCTTGTTAATAGACAAGCGCCGCTTCTCTTGTAAGATGATGGTGATGATGATGATGATGATATAATAATAATAATAATAATAATAATAATAATAATAATAATAATAATAATAATAATAATAATAGTTTATTCGTACTCAGGGAGTCGAATATGTAGTCCAGGCATACAGGGTCACAGAAGGCGGAACTTGCTACACCGAAGTGGTTTGCGTGCTCAACCTGGGACCCGTGGAGCACGTGAGACATCTCTTCTTTTTCTTTCTTTCGTCAGAGTCCTACTAAAGTATTTTGGCAAGTTCGGAAGTACTGTGGGCACGGCATCTTCTGAGAGGGCAAGAATGCGACGTGGTATCAAGACTGCAGTTCCATTAATAATGTCGCGAACGATAAACCTAACGAAAAAAAACAAAAAACAGGCGGTGATGATCAGATTGAGCTAGCGTGAAAGGCCTCGTGAATAATACTAGGATGGCGATTGGCAATGCCACGACGACGCTGTGCAACACGCTATGTATCGCGAGAAACACCACAAAACTGGCGACGAGACCAAAACTGATGGCGAAGTCACGGAGGCGAGGCCGGCAGGCCGGCGCGGCTATGCTTCCCGCGCCGCGAGCGGTAGCGCCATATTTCCCCTGGTGGCATCGGTGCGCAAGGGGGTCACGCGCGCCTCAAGGAAAGCGCCGCCGGTATTCACACCTCCCCTTCTAGCCACCCTACCCGAGGCGCGCAGCTCGCGCAATTCACTGCAGCAAACAATCTCATCGTTTTAAATGACCCCCGCTCGCCACCCACCTTTCAGTCTGACCTCGCGGAAAGCTGGATAGATGTTTCGTTCGCTTCCGTACCTCTCGCCTCTTGCGGCTATAGATGGGCAGTAGAGGACTTTGAAACACTCTCTGACCACAAATTTATTCAATTTTCCTTTTTCGGCCAACTCAAACCTAAAACTAAACGTTTGACCAAATCAGGTACTTCGGCGCTCTTACAAACATTTGTCGATTTGCCCTGGTTTACCAGGGTGCGGGGAACGACTTTGCGATCGCCCGAGGCGGTCGACTTGGTTTTAGCCAAGTTTTACGCCATCTTTGACCGCCTCTGTCGTGCGCATTCTCGTTGGGTAAGAACGCGCCAACAGTCGACCAATTCGTGGTGGACCCCCGCGCTCACTGTCGAACGAAAAAGTGTCCGTGCCCTCCGCCGGCGCTATCAAACAACCACAGACCCTCCACTCCGACAACATTTAAAGAGAGTTACTATGCCGCTCATGGAAACTACAAAATGAACATCGATCGGGCCAAGACATCAGCTTCGAAATCTTTCTGTTCTGAACTTTCTAAACGTAACCTAATCGGCCTCCCATTTCGTATCTCTTTTGGCAAAACTCCTAACAATAGTCAGCTTCCGTCACTCCCCTTACCTAACGGACAGTATACGTCCAGTATACTGGACTCCGCCCGTTTCCTGCTTTCCGAACAAATTTCTGTTCAATTCTCCCTCGACGGACGACGAACATCATGATCGCGTGCGCAGTATGGTGAACACGCCTTATCGTTATGAATTCGCTTTTTGGTAAAATTTTGGAACGGTTAATCAATTCTCGCCTATATTTTTTCCTCCACTCTCACAACCTTCTTCACAAAAATCAATTTGGCTTTACGCATGGGAAGAGTGCGCCCATTGCTTTGTACCATCTTAGGAGAACCCTAGCGGCCTTCAAAGCTAAAAAATTGCACGCCATTCTGATTGCTCTAGATTTCAAGGGCGCCTTTGACAGCGTCTGGCACCCTCCGGTGTTACACTTTTTGCGGTCCCATAACTGCCCCGCTAATCTTTATTACCTGCTGAAATCCTTCCTTACTGACCGCAGAGTGATTTTCCGTTCACGCGCAGGTGAATGGTCCGCCGCTACAACACTGGGCAACCCCCAGGGGTCACCCATAAGTCCACTGTTGTGAAACATCATCATTTATGGCTTGTTAGAACTCCCCTTCCCTGCTGAAGTGTTTGCACAAGCGTACGCTGATGACACGGTTGTGGTGATTTCGGCACCCAACCGCCTGGAATTGGAAGCGAAATCTTCCATCGCGTTCGGGCTGATCTCTGCCTGGGCGCACCGCGCCAAAGTAGTCATCAGTGCTGAGAAGTCTCACTTCCTATACTTCTCGAACAGTCATTCATCTTCATCTGGTCGCATCCGCCAACCCATTGTTCGCGTGAACGGACACGCACTCAAGTCTCGGACATCCATTAAAATTCTCGGAGTGGTTTTTGACACGCACCTAACTTTCAATGATCACCTGAATTATCTTCGGACTAAATCAGATCTTCTTTCCTCCCGTCTCCTACTCTTTCTCAGAAAGCACTACTCGATGTCGCCATCTGCTCTCCGCCTTCTCTATAATCAGGTTCTGCTACCGTTTCTTACATATGCATCTTCAGTTTGGTGGCCGCCATTTCCTACTTCACAGTTTAAGTCAAAACTTCCATCCATTCAGCGCACCCTGCTATTAACAATCACCGGCGCATTCCGCACAACAAGAACGTCATCTCTACAAGTCCTGGCAAATACCTTACCACTCCCAATAGAATTAGCTCGTTTAAATGCTCAATTTTCACTATTTACACTCAAAGCCATTACCCTCTATGGCCCTACCACTTACTACCCGCAGCAAATTCAATTCCCTCTTAATCCCTGGGACATTCACCCCAGCCGGAAACACCGCTTCATTTTTCATCGCCTCCACATTCATGAGGTGCCCACAGTAATATCACTCCCAGTCTACCATCTCTACACGGATGGATCGTTCACGCCACGTTCCTCTGGTTCGGCATTTCTACTTTTTAACGTTCACGGACAGCTTACGAAAGTTGGCAGAAATAAAATCATTGGCGCCACAAGTTCCTATTTAACGGAAACGTTTGCACTTCTGGAAGCTCTTACCTACATCCGCACTCTATCGAACAATACTCCGGTCAATATATATTCTGGCTGTTTATCGTTATTGACTGCCTTATCATCTCTCACTACCACTAATCCGTATGTCTTTCAAATCGAGCAACTCCTGGTATTAATTGGTGCTCTCCGTCCCGTCGCTCTCTTTCACGTCCCCGCACATAGTGGAGTTGAAGGAAACGAAATGGCCGATCACTTTGCGAATTCTGCCGCTTCGCGGGCTCTGTCACAAATGTGCACATCACAAATGTGCACATCATCCTATGCGCAGTGGAACGTGGCGTGGACGCGAGACAACACGGACACTGAACTTTTTCGGTGGATTCCCAACATAAATAATATACCTATCTTTTTCCCGCCTACAAAACCACTTGCACACTTCATTACCGCACATGGTAGGATGCCTTTTTACTATTTCCGGTTTAACCTCTCCCCTCATAGCAATGGTGTGTGTGGGATGCCATGCACCGACGTACAACACTTTTTTAATTAATGTCCTCTCACTAATCATCTCGCCCGACTATTAAAGGACAACTCTCAAACGAGAATAACACCTAACCATTATAATGCTTTACTCAATAATAAACGGACGAGAGCTTTACTCATTCAACTGTACCACCTCATAGCCTCATTCACATTCCCGGCAACTGCGTGATCAGACCATGTCCAAGCGAGTGCCCTTCCCCCCCCCCCCCTTTTTTTTATTATTCACTCTCAGCTTTCGTTATCTGCTGTCCTTTGTTATGCCAACAAAGGTGGAGCTTGCCTCCGGGGACAGTTGGGACGGAATGTCTGGTACATGCCATCATCACCTTCTCTCACCCCTTTTTCGCTCATTATTGCTTCTGTGAGCCAAAAGTTCACCCCTGGGCGAGCCTTCCAGGCTTTCCGTCAATGGAACCAATGGGTCCTGCTGGGTGCCACGGGCCCGGACTGGCAGTACTGCTGATGCCTCATGGAAGCCTTCATCATGCAAACCAACCGTGCTGTCTGGACTTTTCCTGCTGGTGTTTGCTGTATTTTATTTCTCTTCCTTGCTTTTCTATCTGTGTTATTTATTTATTTATTTTTTCCCTTTTATTACTCTATTTTCTTTCTAATTGTATGTATGTCTGTGAAATACGTGTGTGTTTAAAATAAAAAGCTGAGACGCGACATGCCACGCCATGGCAGACACTTAGCTCCCACCTTTTGACACTACTTGCCAGAATATCTTCTCCGCCTTTTGGGTCGGCTCACCCTCGGCATTCTTTCCCGTTTTTTTTTTCAATTGGCTTTTCCCTAAATTCCTTTTTGGGTTGCACCCTTATTCATTTTCTTTTGATTGGTTTAAGCCTGCGATACGTTAGTGGTGCGGGCTACCCTCATTTTCATTTAGGTTGTTTTTCTTGTTCCGAGGGACCCAAAAACAAGCCCACACAGCCGTGGAACAGGTCGGATCAGGCACAGGAACAGCCAGACCTGTTTTTACAGCTCACCAAGGAACACCGGCCTAGGGTAGATGGACAGCGCGGCTCGTGACGCACGAAGGCTCCAACCAGGCACAGCTCACACCGGCACAGGCTCAGTCCAGGCACAGGAACACCGGCCTTGGGTAGATGCACTGCTTGGCTCGTTCGGGACGAAAGCCCCGACCAGGCATCTCAGGCTGGTGACATGGCTGCCCCTTCAGCGCTAAGCACCGGCTCTTCTTTCTCCTCATCCATCGCGCACCAAAACAGTCACGCAGATTCGGCCGCGCAATTCAAACATAGTCTGCCTATCACACCCTACCCGCATAGATTCAGGTCTAACAACGCTTCTTGGATGTATTTTCACCATAGATGGCGACTTCTTAGTCTACTATGCAGCAATTGCTGCTCCCCTAGCGTGTAAAAGCAAACTGTATACCCCGCTTTTCATCGTCTTCTACCTCCAACACGCACACTTCCTATAGTGGAGGAAACATATCGGAGTCCTTAATAACAGACCTTTACAGCGTAAGCTGTTTGGGGTCATTCGAAAAGTCGTTTCGGTCCGTGATGGTGTCTGCCACCGCGGCTGGTGACCGTGACCGCTATCGCAGGAAATGCGAAAAAAGTACCCGATCCCGGCCGGCATCGAGCCCAGACCCGCTGCACGGGAGTGGGATACTTTACCACTGAGCGCTTTCTATCAGGCTGCGGAAAATGCCGAATAAACGAGCCCTAGGCGGGCGCGCAGGCGCAGACGATTAGATGCGATTCAGACGAGGCGCGCAATCAACACAATCCCGAGCCTCCGCCAGTATAGCGGCGCCATCTAGTTAAGGCGCATGCAAACGCAGCGTGCGCGATATGTAATTTGCATATAGCAGTTGCATGCTGCATGTAACGACCTGGTTAACTCAAGCAGGCTGGGTCCAGACTATTTGTCACCAACCCGTAGACTCCGATAAACACTCATGATCATCAACTACAACGTGCGATGGGGTGTGAACGTACGTAGGGATGTGAGATGTGCGCCACGAATTCTGGATACCTCTTCGGTACACGTTATGGCATCTCCTCGCAAGGTACGAACCGCTGCTGAAGAAGCGAATCATAGAGCTACGTGCGTGGCTACAACCAGGCACAATCGGGCTCCGCAGACTGCTGTGCAAAGAGCATTACAAGCCGCAGCTCGCCGTCGACGCCGGGCGGATAGTTCAGATTGTTCTCGTTAAAACGAGGCGAGGAGACTTTGCCGCTCGACCAGCTTACGCTGTGACTGTGCAGCGTGTGCCGTGCAGGCCTGTGACTTTTTTGCTATAGGGGCCCCCTTACCACTGAATACAGCAGTTCAGGCTGAATTACGGCCTCTGGAATGGAGTATTTCCACAAGAAATTGGAAGCTTTTACAAGCAACAGCGTCCTCACTGAACATTAAAAGCTTGCCGTGCCCTTGACGACCACTGAGCCCTGGTGTCCTATATTTAGGACATGCAGATCATTGCGTGCTGTGGGTTAATGGGCAAATAAGAGCCAAAACTACCCGATATAAATACACCCCTAAGCATATCAGAAACAATGCCCAAAATTATGATCACTACCGAGAAAATTGGCATTGAGTAAAATATTATCAAAAGACGTACATACTGTTGCAGTCGTGTTTCTTCCCTTCCGACATTTTGATTTCACCTCTAGGACTTTCTCGGGAAGACAAGGATGACGAAACTGTTGCCTATGCTGGCTGAAGTGTATGGGGAATAGCCCTAATTCGTTTTTGACTTTGCTAACCGTTTGCGTCATGATTTAGAACCATTTGTCTTCGTGTCATTTTTATAGGACGCCAGGAGCCGGAAGCCTTAAATCTGTCCATCACGTTGGAAAATAAACATCTCATACCCCCTTAAGCAATGGTTCAAACCCCCGTAAACGTGGCCACCTCATTACGACGACAGAAGACAGACAGGCAAGAAACTTTATTAAGGTCATGAGGAGCCAGCCATTGGAGCCCCAGAGAGGACCCCTGGCTAGCTGTTGGCTAATCCCATGTTGGAGCCGGGAGGCCATGCCTCTCTGCTCTCTCATGGCCCCTTAGGACAGCCTTGGACTGGGCTTCCTGTTAAGTGCTCGCGATGGCCTTCTCCCAGCCCTCGCTGTTGTCGAAGTCATATAGCACAGGGCACTGCCAGAGCATGTGGTCTAAAGTACAAAATTCTACTCCGCAATCCAGATAATGAGGAACTATTTCTGTGTGGGAGTCTCCTCGGGAAGCCTCTCGAGAGGGATGAACCCGTCTGAAGCATCCTGAGCGTACCGGGCTGTGCTCTACTCAATTTGGGATAGGTGGAAAACGTCGCTGCTCCCCTTTGTAATGTGCCGTAATTTTATGGAACGTAAGTAGAGGGTCAGTATGACCAATAGTCTCCGAACGCGCAGAGGTCCCACCCCCGTCGCGGCACGTGAGTTCTCGCGCATGGCGGTGAGCAATCTCACTGGGGCTTCGTGACCCGGCAAGACGTCGTCTCCCATGTGGGCTGGGAGCCAAGTAATGTGGTGGACAGAGTCTGTATCTGATGTCTTTTTTTTAGAAGCGCTGCCGCTTCTTTTGCTACGAGGCCCGAGGCGAAGGCCCTGACCGCCACGTGGCAGTCCGTGTAAATAATCGATCGTTTGGGATCAAGCATCACGATTGCGATAGAAACCTGCTCAGCCCCATCGATCACGTTATTCCTTACCGAAGCCGCGGAGAGAAGTTCACCCCTGTCGTTAACCGCGGAGACTGAATTTATCCACGCAACCATACTGGGCGGCACCTACAAAGGATTCAATGCCTGAAGTGTTCTATAAAAACGACTTAGCTAGCGCTACTCGCTTTCCCTTATTGTGGTGCGGATGTACATTTCTAGGAAATGGATCAACGACATAGGTATCTCTGACCTTAGCAACAAGTTGCACCATCTCCCTTAGGCTGAAGCTAGGTCGAAAACCCGCGGCCTCCAGAAGACGTCAGGCAGCCCGGGGGCCCGAAAGCCTAACAACCTGTGCAGACCTTTGTGCCTCAATGAGCTCGAGAGTAGTGTTGTGCACCCCCAGCTGCATGAGTTTCTCCGTGCTTACTGTAATCGGGATGCCCAACACTTTCTTCATGTTTTTTTCGCATCAGGGTGTCAAGTTTGTCCCTGTCCGTTTTTCTCCAAGGTAAGACTGAAACAACATAATTGGCGTGGCTCATGAGGCATGAGTAATGCGCCATAAGCAGGTTGTCCTCACCAATCCCTCCTTTCTTGTTAGATACTGTCAT